>NC_133209.1:28595944-28603444 GCF_958299795.1 Porites lutea | reverse complement strand
AATAAACTTTTAATACGTAACCAGGACAACTCCTTCACATTGAAAAAAAAGCATGGCAGACGCACGTGAGGAATCCTCGGAGGATTCTTCTGAAAGTACTTCAAGCGACAATTTCAGTATTTACACGGAAACTAGCAGTTCAGAGGCCAAAAGAACTCTTCCAGAACGTAGAAGAGCCCGGGACGTCGACTTCATCGGCGACAACGCATAATTCACGCAAAAGGAAATCGAAATCATCTTCGAAACAGCCGACTGTAAAAAGGTCCAAGCGACAACAGTCATTTTTCGCGGTAAAAGCTTATCTAAAAATAAACTCACTTGTAAAAACGCCGTTGCACGAATTTATGGCAGCTGCACGCTCCGGGTTTACCGAAGGCCACATTGAAGAAAAAGATAGAGACGTATAGACTTATTTTGCGCCTCTGTCGTGTCGCAGATTTTCAGAAACTGATGTAGTCCAAGTGAAGTAAAGAACATTTTAAACTTCATAATGATTAGTGATCCCTTCTCGAGGAAGAGAAGTTATTTTGGTATGAAGTGTTAAGTGCCCTATAAGTGGATCAATTAAGCTTGGGTATTTTGTCGCCTTTTTTTTAGTTCCAAGGATTCCGGCCCCATTCACCTTTCATCAGCCGAAAGTAATTAAATTCATTAGCGAATGTTGGTGAAATTTCGGCATCTGGATCAGTTTAGCCCGTGAACAGGCTCCCAGGAGAACTTGGCGCTTTCAGTTCTTCTCTATATCTCCCGCTACTAGAACGCACGTTCACAGGCCCATCATCCACTAGGAATGCCTGTTTCAACTGGAAGTGGCTCTGCCGTTCTTCTACTTGGGAACGGCATTGACGGAAGCGTCAACCTAGCTTTTCATCTGCGGAGTAACGCATAATTTTCAGGTGCTTAAAGCTGTATTAAGTTCGGCGAATTAGTTCGGTGTCTGTGTCTGACTCAACTGGCGTATATGTTGTGGTTCAATTTTATCCTTGGTTTAAATTTTCTTTTCTTTTGTTTCAAACTCATTATCATACATTACCATACCCCCAAAAAAGAAAATTAAATTTAAACCATGGATAAAATTGAACCACAACATACATACACTTTAGTAGTTCTGTCAGTTTGGGACCTATTCGAGTTCAGTTAGTTCCAGGCGTTCCTCTCTCCCCAGTCCCCCTCTGCTTTTCATCGCTTTCTTTACTTCGCACCGGTCTCCACTATCTGAACACTTGGAACAGGCTAGAGTTCAGTTCACGGGCGTCTAATCTGAAAGGGTGAAAGAGTGCAAAACCATGGACATGCAGCGACAAACCCAGTGAGTGGTGTCCCGCGAATTTCTCGTATAGCTGAAATAGTAAACAACCTTTTTACTGAAACAGAAGATCGGCGATGAACTAAGATTCAATGGTGAACATAAAACTTACCTCCGAAAATTTTAGCCTCTTACCTTTTCTTATTTTTTTCTGTACGCAGGGTACAAACTATTACAGCGTTTCATCTACTATCTACTGCTTATTATTTACAAACGTTAGTGTCTTGATTACAAAGTGTCCTTTTTTTCTATTTTGTAAACAATTGATTGGGCTTCAAGCGCCAGATCAGATCCAGTACAGTTTGTTTTTAGCCTGCGTAGCAGGCGCTTGGAAGTACTAATTCCGATTCCGAGCGCCTGCTATGCAGGCTATTTTGTTTTCATCATCGCTATGTTTACTTAAAAGCCGCTATTAAACAGTTAAAACATATCCAGCCGGATTAGGCTGTCGTCTATATTCGGAGAAGCTAGAGTTGTTGCGACAGCAGCTCAATGACGTACAAATACCCTATAAGTTGTGCGTAAAGCGATTTTAGCAAAACCCACGCTTAATATGTTTTTCTTTCTCGTTGCTCCAGATCTCGTTATCCTATTTAAGGTGAAATTACTCAAAACGACCGGCTAAAACGAAAATTATTGCCGCCCCACCAACCCTACCGAGTGAGTAGCTCTGTAAATGCCTTTAGGCCACAGAGACATTGCCGAGAACTAACATTGGCTACCAAACACTCTTAGTTGGGCTGGGCCAGCTAGGGGCGATGAGATCTGAGGCGGCTGTGTTCGCAAGGCTAAGAAAAGCACTTTTACTTTTTGAACCGCAAAGAAAGCCGTTATCACTTTATAATTACGAAGGTGATGATTGTCAAAATATCTGTGATTAATGGTCGTATGTATAGTGACACGTAATTTCTGGATATTGTGCAAATCGAATTATACCCTTTGTTTTTGATAGGATTTGTTTGTTTTCTTAGATGGCGCTATCTCTCCTGCAATGTTTTTAATTTGCAAATTAGCCTTACTACTTTTAGAAAAAAAACTTTGAGATTATTTCAGATGAATTAACCCGAGTCGCTATGGTTTGTAGTGGGTCTATCAAGAGTAGTACTGCTCTCTAGAACTGTGTGCCTCAGTTTGGTGCCACCATCTAACACAGAGAGGACAAAGGTATCATAAGTAAAGCAATACTCCTTTCATTTCCCTTTGAATTCCTTAAATTGAAACCTTAACGAGCAACAACCTTTGTTATAATAATAAAAAAAAACCTCCCATGAAAAGGCGACCACAGAGCATTTAAAAAACCCTTTTGATCCATTGCGTGCTACAGGGCGCATGATGGTCAAAAATGGTAAATGCAACTTAGAGAATACCAATGCAGTTAAGTTTGACAGGGGATACCCACATCATACCAAATATGCCTTCTGTCTCCCTTTTTGACTATGATTTCAGCTGAGCGTGCACACCCGTCGATTTGTTCTCCCTAACTCGCGCAGAGAACTTCCGACAAGAAAAATTCCGAGAAGAGACAGCGTTGAAACAGCGACATATTTAACGGATTGAACGACTGCGAAAGCGATGAAGAACAATTGCAAATACAACAGTAAAACAGAAAGGGACATTGCGTCCTCCTCGATACGCGAAACAAGGGGTTTTGAAATTCAGACTGGACATATACTGTGTACTTCTACCTAAGGCCAACAGGCGGTATTGAACTACACTCGCTAAAAAAGTTGACTTGTATTTACCTTTTCTAAGTTCATTTGGTTCTTAATGACAGTTTTAAAACGTGGAAGAACTTATGCGAAGCCTTCTGTTTGTATTTTTATACTAACTAAGAGAGGAACTTCAATCAGTTTTCCCAAGAGCTGTGTTTTCATTCATCCTGCCCGAGTGGTAGCTCACGAAAATCCGGTCAACGACTTCAAGAAGCCTCTGCTTGCAGTTAACCTACATCAGTGTCGTCTTTTGAAGTGAATCGTGACTAACCCTTAGTAAGCACTTCTTTGGGATTCAAGTCTTCATTTTCCGAGCTTTTTCGCTAAACTCATTTTGGAAATTGATTGGTACAATATGGAATCCAAAACCGCTAAATTAAGCGGGGAAATAGGAATTTAATAACAGAAGATCATCGGCAAGGTACTAAGTTCTGAACTTAAAAAAAAGTGCAGTCGAAAGCTTTTTCGTGAACATTGAACAGAAAAGTTCAAAGGAAACCAGTAAAGGGCATTGATACTTGCATTATTAGCCAACATACACAAGTACGATGCTATAACATAGTGTTACTTACCTCCAGTGGTCAGAGGTTGGTAAACCTACTCAGATGAAGATTTTTAAAGAAATTTTTAATCCGTGGTGTTTAGCTCGTACCGGTTCTAGTCAAGTCAGAGGAAAATTTGTGGGTAAATTTCAGATGCTTTATTTTATACCCTTGGAAACATGATACGATAATCCACAACAAATTCGCCAAGGAAAAGAAAGCTCAAAAGTGGGGGCTTATCGAGCACTTGATAAACAACTCTTGCGGCATCTGGAAGACGGTCGGTTTAAATTTATTGTTCTTTCTCTTAAGTCCATTTACTGACGTAAACGAAGGTTTACATGTCTCGATCCCGTACGAAAATCGGACTAAGACAATTAATCTTTGTCGGTTTAATTTGTTCAATGTGCGAGAATTCTTGCGACCTTGCTCCGACAGCACATGTACTGAGAGTTTATTGACGATAGAGATGGAATTTGAATTAGCCTAGAAATTTCCGCTCAGCAGATCTTCTCCTTTTGTGGCCTTAAGCGCGGCTCCTCAGGGTTTTGTAAGGTTGCATGCAAGCTCTGAAGCTACAGGCACGCGAGGGTAAAGGGTCAGAAAAAAAGTTTATAAATAAAGTGCTTCCTGATTAGCATTAACGGCGCGAATTTACTGAAAAGGGAAAGGAAATGATTGTGTCATCTTGATCGTAGTTATCAGCAAGAGTGGAATGGTTATGAAGCCCGTTAGACTCCTTCTTGTATGTTTTTGTGGACTTGAATGTATACAAGGTTCAATAGCATTTCTCTTATTTTGATCTTATTAACCAATAAAAACGTCGCATTGATTAATTTATTCCGTCACAATTTGTGAAAAAAAAACTAAGGATTGTGCATCTTCAGCGAGCCCCCCAGCATAATTTGCAACACCGTTGTTTTCATCTTTGATGCCTGCCGCCCTTCATAACCATTCTCTAACTATGGGTGTCAGCCGTCACTAACTTGGTGTCAGCCGTCGGAAACGTTTTTAACTCTGGAATCTGTTGTTTCACCGCACCAATGAAAATTTTACCTCAGGTGGTTTTTGAGAATTACTCACACCGTATACACAATCGAGGCTCAAACAACTTTGTTTGAGTTGTTTTGTGAGCACACTCCTACATGGTACTTTGAACATGAATTTTTCTTAATAATTTTTTTTTTATAAATAAAGTGCTTCCTGATTAGCATTAACGGCGCGAATTTACTGAAAAGGGAAAGGAAATGATTGTGTCATCTTGATCGTAGTTATCAGCAAGAGTGGAATGGTTATGAAGCCCGTCAGACTCCTTCTTGTATGTTTTTAATGGACCTGAATTAAGCCTCAAAATTGATCAGCTTGCATGAATTACCTTTTTGCGAGCTTCTCTATCTCACTGATTGGCTTCGCCGTAGCCCCGATAACAGTAGGTATTTTTAATAAACTGTTGAGTAGGATAGGTCTTGTTACATCCGTCAAAACCTGTGCGATCAACTAGTAAGAATACGCAGGAGCAGGTCTGTACATTGAGTTAATACTAAAGGCTTCATGGTGATGTCGATTGCCCAATAGGGACCCGGATAGGCAGGGACGTGTTCCGTTATGCGGGATGCACGGTTTTTGAACTGTCCGTTTTCCGTTCGTTGCAAATTCCAGTTGGATGTAGACGGAAAACCCTTTTAACGCCGGCCCTTTATACGGGGTAGCATCCCTTGTTTGACTAACAGAGCAATAATGCAAAGGGTATTAAAATAAGACTTATTCAGATTGGCAAGAGACGCAGAGTGCAAACAATTCACTGCAACTATTAGTAATGGCAATAGAACTTAAACTCACATCTGGATTTTTGATCAATTCATCCGGAGGCAAAATTTAAAAAATTAATATTTTTTAGTTTTGAAAAACAATTTTAAAAGGTTTTCTCTTTACGTTTTTTTTCTTTTCTACCTAGAGAAGTGGAATTAAGGTAGGAGGAATTTTAATTTTAAAGCGTTTTCAGTCTCATGCTGGTATGTACGGTTTTGCCTTTAGTAAAAAAAAAACTTACTTGCTTATGCAGCACAACTTTGAGTACAGCCGGTCCAAGCAACTGGCAACTGCACTGAAACGTAGCCCAAGGCAAACTGGTGACAGACAACTTCTACTGTACAGTTTCAGGGGCGGATCCAGGATTTTTTTTAGGAGGGGGTGCACTCGTCTCTTGCTCTACTTCAACACCAATAAACCACATAGTTTTTTTTTTTTTTTGCAGAATACCAGTTGTATTAGAAAACCACAGGTCATCTCTGGGGGGCGAGGGGGGGGGGGGGGGGTGCACACCCCCTGCACCCTCTCCCTAGATCCGCCCCTGAGTTTAGTGCACATAGTGAATAACAAGCGAATTGATTTTGTTGTTCCGGTTGTTACCGGGGAATTATAGTTGAGAGATTTAATGATTTAGACATTTGTCACTAAAAAAACTTGGTATTTATTTAATTTTTCGTCGGGGCACGTCGCTAATATGAAAAAGACAATTTTCATGCACGACTTGGTAGAAAAATCGCCTTTCAGTGTTTTCAGACACAGTGTCAGAGAAAATACGCTATCGGTTGATCGGTGACAAATTCATTTCTTGTTCTGTAATTGTTCAATCATAACTCATTGTACGGGTCAAAGATCTTTTCTTTTCCATCAATTCTACTTCGTCTACAATTGCGTCTCATTCTCCACAAAAACGTTTTGTTTGTATAACAAGATGCAGTTTAGATCACACTTTTCAACTTGTTAATCCCAGTAATATTTGAATTGTTTAAGGCTGTGAAATCGTTAACGAGAAACCTGCTTCCTGTTCCAAAGAAATAAAACATACGATAAGCATCTTATTAGCCTGGTTTCCTTGGTCCCTACGGTAAATTAAAGATCTTCGTTTACTCGACAATTTGCAGGAATTTACAGTACGAAACTCAAATTTGGCTAATAAAAGGTTGCTATTCGTTGGCTGTGGGAAAAAACTCGAACTGCGCCTTTTGGAGTATTTGGTTTTCTCTTTCACTATAAGCCATTTCCACTAAGAGGTCTTGTGACATCGTTTTTGTAAAAATGAGTTAATGTTATATGGTTTTTCCTTCGAAAAACGATTAGTGGGTCATATCCTAAACAAAATAAAAGTCATTTGTTTTTTCAAACCTGCACCGTTTTCTTAAAATGAGTCACTTTGTAGCTGGTCACGTGACCAAAATGTGATTTTGAAAACTATGAATTACCTGTGGTAACGCTTACAGCACATCTGAGTGTCACTATCAAAAGTTTAACAAGATGTAAGCAAAAAATAGTTTTGGCTGCCATGTTGGAGGGCAAGAGTATGCCCCCCAACATGGCGGCTAATACAAATGATACTACTTCGTTGAAAAATCAAAGTGCCATAAAATATCTCCCTTAAATGCTTTTCCTCTCAAATTTCGGGTGTAAGATAATTTTTATGTGCTCTGTCAATTTTTGGCATCAGCAGATTCCTACTCATTGTTTAAAGGAGGCATTGGTCACGTGACCTCTTAGTGCAAGTGGCCTATTAGTCGGCGCGTGTTAAATTTACCGGTTAAACACTTATGTAACTGAATAGGATACTGATATTGTCATACGCAGCCTCTGGAGGGAGAAATCAGCAGGCTACAAAGGGAAACCTGTCCGTTTTTACTTTTCATGAGAACGTTTTTCCGTGGGTCTTTAATTTCACGCGGATTACACAAAAAATCCCCCGGAAATATATGTAGCAAGTCAGTGATGATTTTGGGATCGTACCATCAACATTGCCACTATTAGTGCCTATGGTATTTGCTTCCTTTTGCAAAATACTCAGAAACGTTACTTTACTTTTGACATTTTACTTTTCCCGTTCGCTGACAGCCATTTGCCTGACTCACTGCCATGGTGTGTACTTCATGAGTGCTCCGACCATGAT
>NC_133209.1:28533444-28590944 GCF_958299795.1 Porites lutea | reverse complement strand
GGACTGGGACCGGTGTACACTTCCCTCGTATGCACAAGTCAAGGACGAATTATTCGTCTATGGTGAGCTATTGCTTCGCGGCACAAGGATTGTGGTTCCCAAGCTCCTGCGCGACAGGGTGGTGCGGTTGGCACACGAAGGGCACCAGGGTATAGTGAAGACGAAGTATCGGCTCCGTAGTAAAGTTTGGTGGCCGGGAATGGACAAGGAAGTTGAGAAATTTTGTAAAGTTTGTCATGGCTGCCAGGTCACTTCTGGATTTAACCCTCCTGAGCCGATGTCCCGCGTTCTTCCTCCGAGTGCTCCTTGGCAGGATTGTGGAGCAGACCTGCTGGGACCCCTACCCACAGGAGAGAGTATTTTGGTAGTGATCGACTACTACAGTCGTTTCTTAGAAGTTGCTATTCTGAAGTCTACTACAAGTGCCAAGGTCATCGAAGCACTTGCACCCATGTTTGCCAGATTCGGTTTTCCGTTCTCTTTAAGGACAGATAATGGGCCCCAGTTCGTATCCGAAGAATTTGAAGCTTATTTACGCGCAAATGGTATTGAGCACAGGAAAACGACGCCGTTGTGGCCTCAAGCTAATGGAGAGGTGGAACGCCAAAATCGCTAAGGAGAGAGACGGTCGGGGTGCCAGGCGAAGAAGTGCGAGAGCGGGATTGGTCAAGTAAATTAAAGGGCAAAGCTTATGCAGATCTCAAGAGAGGTGCCACGCCCAAGAGCATACGTGTTGGTGACACAGTACTTTTGAAAGCCGAAAAAACGAACAAGCTGTCTACCAACTTCAACCCTGCTCCTTTTAAGGTGGTTCAGAGGAAAGGAACAGAGGTAACGCTTAGGAACGAAGCTGGTGTGCAACTGAAAAGGAACACTGCATTCGTAAAGAAGTACAACGATGGTGTATCCAATGGCAACGGAGACCAAGTGGTACAAGCAAGTTCTACAGTACAGACAGATGAGCCAGGGCCAAGCAGAGTTCCGGAGACGACAGAGGTATCAGGGCCAAGCGGAATTCCAGGGACTACAGGAGTATCTGAAAATTCCCAAGTACAAGCTGGGCATTCTACCGAAAAGGAAGATAACGCAGCGGAAAGGCCTGTGCGGAGGTCGACCCGAACTATAAGACAGCCTGCGCGCTATAAAGACTTTGTCCTGGATGTTTAGGACTTCTTTTCCTGTTTTGTCTAGTTTAATTCAAAGACTTTGTTTTGCTGAACATTTAGGGTTTTGCAGTCTTTTAAAACTGCCTTCCTGCTAAATTTGATCAAAGAAGGGAATGTAGTGTATACGATGCTAATGCAAGCGCGTAGAAGCGAGAGAATGAATGTGATGTGATACACACGGGGATTACGTAATTTGCATGTACTATAGATAGCGTGTGTTGTAATTTATTCGAGTCGGTTAGCGTTCTGAGTTCGGAGTGTAACGGTCGTGAATAAAGTGTGTTTTAACCTAACCGCGGTACTACAGGTCCCAGCCTAGGGAATCCCCATACAATCTTAGAAGGAATACCAACATTGTATCCAAACAAACCAACACCGACCGTTTTGCACAGTTTGTAACGTGCAAATATGCCACCTATTTAGATTCCTAAGCGCTTTACATACTTATTTTGTATTATTTATTACCTTAGATTCCCGTTATTTCTGACCCTACCTGTAATTCAGTTCTCACTGCAAAAGGTAGCAATAAACCAATTTATTTATTTATTTATTTAAGCTAATAATAATCCGAATGATGTGATGATAGAAACGCTGTTGTAGATCAGTCAATAAATCCAAGTGTCCACGCTGAGGACTAACGATTAAGAATGAATCTGAAGATACTAGACACTAAACTATTACTGAAAGAACAAAACAAGCGAAAATTAAACTAAAAAACCGAAGCCAAATACCAGAAAACCTAGAAGCAAGGAAATAGTAAAACTCACTTTGGTTTCCACACGCACCAATGCTAGCCTTGACTAAAAAGCTCTCGGACAAAGAACTTGACGATGGCCACGCGAGTGTAGACTGAACTAAAATCCAGATGGATGACTGAAGACGTTGACTCGGCGAAGTCTACACTAGAACTAAACCACCAAGGTGAAACCACTAAAGCTTATGACTAGCAAAACGTGCTCGACAAAACCTAGAAAAACATCACGCATATCCTGTGCAGGCCTTAAGGCAAATATCAGAAAACCATTATAACTAAACGAATTTAGTGATAGCACAAAACAAACGAGACAACATCACGTTTCAAACCAACACCCATGACCGTCATGACTGACTTACCATCTCGACTAGGCTCTGTACAATGATGAAAATAAAGGCTTACAAGCTGACTTTCACCGACCACGACATTTAAGAAGTCCAAAAGTTTCCAAGGTGGTTGAAACTACGGATTCCATCTTAATTTATGGAGCTTAAGCTACAACTCCTGACGTAAGCAGTTTTCAAATATGAAGGAATTAACCGTGACAAAAAGGCTAGGAAGTTGCAACGGCTCGTTACCATAAACAGACGAAATTAACTTGTAATAGTATTGATCCTCATGGGGTGATTGACCTCAACTCAAAGAAGTCGGGAATTTTAAATTCTGGTGACAATGATGGTGTAAAATTAAATATCAACAAGATGCACGAGTGCGTGAACCCGGCCTTCTTTTAGTTCATAAAATGATAGAAATGTGCACTATGCAGTAATGCACCACAACCCATACGAACTTTGATGATGAATTGATGACGAATAAATGGAAAAAAAATACTACCGGCTAGCAAATCAGACTGGAAATTCAGTAGACTCGAACGTTCCAAAGGGGTGTACTTGACCATGATTGCATAATGCTTCAAAGTAGTGTTGCAGCTACTTTTCTTTTTCTTTAAATTAGCATGAGTTTCAGTCACAATCTTAGGTAGTAAACTAATATTTTGAGGGAAAAATCTTTGAAATAACACCCTATATGAGAAGGTAGAGAGCATAATGGTTGGAATAATTATGCCAGGATTTTAGATTTGTTCTGGTTGCTCAAGTGTTTATTGTACATGCTAAATTACTACAAAGGAGTAAAAAACCCAGATCTTCCCAGGAGTAAGATCTTTATTCATATTATTGTCACTCTGATACAGGTACTTCAAAGACAAACTACCGGCATCTTCTTGTGTTGCTGCACTTATTGTTTGATTTGGGATCAAGTTCATCTTCTCTGAAAGAAAAGTAAATAAATAAAGGATATGTCAATATTTCATTGCCTTGTTATTGATTCAACAGCAAGCAAAGAAGTAACCACAGAAAACCCAAACCTATACCCTTGTGTACCTCGATGAGGATAATCCCAAAACCAACTTAAAATACAGAATATTATAATCGATTTGTCGATCCTTTAAATTGCAAGTTTGAATGTACAGTAGCTGAACACAGCAAAGAGAAAAATTCCTAGCATTGATAATTTTGAAATTTCTAACAATGTTGGATCGATCAAAATGGAGTTTTGCAAGATCGAAATTCGATAATAAGCAATCGCGTAAATCGCCCCTTTTTTAAAAAGCTATAAGCTTACATGTAATCTTTGATTTAATTTAACAGTGAGATGTTGTTTGATCGATCAAAATCATGTCGAATTTTAGCATCAAACAACTCTACGTGCTTTACAAACCTGCCGCTATGGCGTTCGATTTCCGCCAAAATTCAATGTGCCATTTTACATTGTACTTTGCATAATCTATCCTACATTTTGTGTTTGTCATTTGAGTTTGCACTCGCCATTCAACTTTGATTTATGCAACATTCAAATTTTTGCTTTCGACATTTAACTTTTCATAAGCAGTAGTCAAGTTTTCGAATTCGACCTTCAAGTTCAGTGGGATGTACATTCACTTTTTCGCATCCAACATTTAGCATTTGTCCTTTAAGTTTCCGCTTCCCACATCCGACTTTGGGCATTGTACTTGCAAGTTTCCGTAAAAGCCATAAAATTGCTAAGGTGTTTACAGCGACTTATGTGTTTGTACAGATCGAACAGTCAAGTTGTACAATTTAGCACAAAAACGGTCCTTACGTTTATAAATATAAAACTGCTTCTTCCTTCCACCTCGGTACACGCTTACTCGCCAAACCAAAGCCCAATAGTGTTTCTTCAACTGCTATATAAATTCTCGTGACTTGGACTAAACTTAAAAAGTGAACAATACTCACCTTTTTAGCGAGTCTTCTTCTCGCAACCAGCGATCGCAACGCAGTCTCGATTAAACGGATCGAGCCACTGTGTTTCGGTCTGACAGTTCCGGGATACATTATCCTCTAGACAACACATATCACTAAACATTTCGACCAAAATAATTGTCGATCCCTCATAGAGGCTACAAACCACAACGTTAACGCTACCGACCGACAAAAAATAGGTAGTCGAGGACTACATGTAGCTACTTCTGTAGAAAGGAAATAAAAAAAAAAAAACAGAAATAAAGCAAAGTTAAATGGAAAGCAACTTAATTGTTTGGTCTCTCAACAAATTAAAAATAGGCCTCTGAGAGGACATGAGGTTACCGGTGGGAAATACAGAAATCAATGAAACTATACCCTGCCAGCAGAGTTCTCATCTTTTCGAAACGACAAGTCGGAAAAAATTGATTGAAATGACTATCGAGCCTGTGGAACTGCGTATATCAATTTCACCTCACTTTAAGGCATCTACAAAGATTGACTTATGTTATGTAAGGAATGTAGTTAAGTTATATGTTAAATATAAATAAGTATTCATAGTCGGTGAGGCAAGACAACGAGACAATGCGCGAGTGAGCAGCAAAGGGCTTCCTCGTCCCGGGGCCCTTTTCTCGCAGATTCTCTCATCTCTCTGTCTCTTGATCAGGATATAACAATCCCTTTATCAAATATAAGATAACACTGGAAATGTTAACACAGAAATTTACACCATAGCTAGCGAGTGAGTGAGAATGACGTCAATGATCCAGCACCACAAGATGAAACGCCAACATTTTATTTTTTAACACAAAGTACAAAGTTCTTTCCTTTGGTAATAACAATTTAAAATAATCTACGTGTATAGATCTATCTGCTAACAGCAAATGGAAGTGTATTCAGTCCTAGAAAAAGCTCTTTTCAGTTTCAACATGTGGAACTATATAGTCCTTTAACTTGAAATATAATTTAACATTTGCCACAATATTGCTTAACCAAACAACTAAACAACTTGGTCCTCTATGGAAACTAACCTAACATAACAACTTGATCCCCTATGGAAACTAACTTAACATAAAAACTTGATCCTCTATGAAAACTAACTGAACAAAAGAACTTGATCCTTTATGAAAACTACCTTAACCGAACAACTTGATTCTCTAGGATCTTGTGAGGATATGGAACAAAATTTGTTGAAAATTGACTTTACAGAAAGGCATCATTTTTAGAGAAACTGAGCTATTATTTTTGCAGTTTTGTCTGCAATCATATCTTGTTTCCCTAATTACAAGAAACTGTGTTTAAATAACATCCAGTTATGAGATAGGTGAGATACTCTGTAGTTCTGATAAACTTATGAGAGCTGTCGTTGTTCAGTATGCTATAGGCAGGTTCAAAACTTGGACCGGACTGGATATCTGGTTCCCCGAAGGGAGTTATTTGTGTCTCGAAAGACAGTATTGGTTTCCCGAAGGAAATATTTGGTTCTTCGAAGGAAGTTCAAGTAGTCAGATCCGTATGAGGGGTCGCCAGATGATGTACGTGGACCAATTCGAGGTGTTTCGCTTCACAAATCATGACAAATCGCTCCATCATGGCCGCCCAACGAAGTCAAACATCTCGGTTCAACGAACCTAAAGAAGTCTTTTCTAGAAAACATCGTGCACATTGCTTGAAAGCTATGCCTGGTTACTGGTGCAAAATAGCAAAACATTGTAAACAAATCCTCTAACTTGAAATCGTGAAGGTCTTCACTCGCACATGGAAGGAAAGCAACGTCGCTGGAACGTTTCATTCAATAAGTAGTCGATCGTTAACGACAGCGGACGAAAATGGATCGGGTAACATCGAGATTAGCCTCGGCTATCGTCGACGTGGTAGAGTTTCGTCGAGTTTGGGATCGTATAAAACCGATAATCCGAAATAAAACCGATAAATGTTCCGAACACAGTCCGAAGATTGGACCTCTTATGGACTTACACACTCGATGACATAGTAGCTATTTCTCTTCTAAGAAGAGAAGTAGCTACAAAAAGCTGCCTTTTGTTCTCGATAACCTGTCAAGGAGATTTTGCCTCTAAGCCAATAAATTTCCCGGAAATTGATCACGTGATAATCTGCCAGTAAAGGCATGCGCTTTAAAGACCAGAGGGCGATTCGACGACGAAGGAAAAACCAAAGCCAGAACTATGCCCGTCTCGTCCTGAAAGGAAGGCCGGGTAATTACCTTTCTTTCGTGTCGATATTGAATAGCGTCATTAGTAAAACAAAACGTCGAGTTTTAAACAAATTATTTACGAAAGGCTATATAAATCCTCGAAGGAGAGCCATGGGAAAATCCCGACTGGTTTGTTGTAGGTCGAACGCCTATTTTTTACTAACCTGCGAAGAAGACATTTATTCAAACATGAGGGGGCGGCAACATGAGGGTTGAAAACTTTATACCGCAAGTTGATAGTCTATTAGACAGGGGCCGGGGCGTTTATTAGAACCCCATTTACACGCGCTAAAAAAATCGGCACGGCACGCCAAATTTTTGGCACCGTGCTGACAATTCACGACGTGTTAACATATCGGTCCCAAATATAATGTGGCACCACTGCTCAAAATTTTAGGGGTGCCGTGACTACCTCTGGGAGGTAGTCTCGGCACGGGTAAACGAGGCACGGTGCCAAAAATTTGGCGTGCCGTGCTGATTTTTTAGTACGTGTAAATGGGGTTTAGACCAGAGGCGTTTATTTGAGAGGAGGTGTCAATTATAGATTATTTTTGGCCTGCAACCACGTGACTTAAAACACGTGACATTTCAGTGGAAGTTAACCTGAGATCAATTTTCGTTTCGCCTCGTAAATAACATTCCGGAGGACAAGGCAAAACGACAATACAGCCTGATACAAACCTTCTACGAAACGTCTGCCGCCTACTTTTTTGATTGATTGACATTTGCCGAATCAGCCAACCAAAATTACTTCCGTTGCCTGTTTTTTTAGTATGCAAATTTTCCATACGTGGGAAAAATGCAGACTCGCTGACTTAAAAAATAGCCTTTATCTTTTAATTTTTTTCAACTAAAAATAAAGCAGCACAATGATATTTAACTTCGTGCGAGATTAAAGGAGGTCGCGAAGGTTATTTCTATTGGCGTATAAGGAAAAAAGTTTTCGAAAAGACGGCGACACCAGGTGTTCTAGTTTTAATGTTTTGGCTAGACGCGCTCGAATTTAAAATACTGAAATTTCTTTTTTCCTGTTGCCTTTATATTTTCCTTGGCAATTTTCCCTGATTTTCAGTACATAAATCTTTAAAAATCTTGGATAAATATATCGCGAACTTTTTCAAAGGATATATAAATTATCTCAGAACAAATCAACGAGTTCTCAAGTGCATTTAATTTAGCTGATTTAGTCCCGTACTTGCAATTTGCGAATTTACTAGAGAAAGAAACGTCTAAAAAAATATATTTCTTTATAAATCCATGTAAACATTATCACTTTGGAAAGCTATAGTCAAGACGAAAAACAATATTACAAACACACTTTGTAGTTCTCCTTTAATTAGGTCTGTTACCTTAAGAGTAGCGCCACTAGCTTTTATGATAATGCCAACAAAAATTGAAAGTTTAGCCGGGAATGACTTTTCTGAACGGGGTACGCAAGCGGAGGCTCATTGCGAAAGAAACCTCGATAGCGCCAAGTCTGTTATCTTAAGAGTAGCGCCACTAGCTTTTATGATAATGCCAACAGACAGGGGCACCCAACGAGAATATAGTTCCAAACCCGACTTAAACATAGCATTGTTAAACGTAGTTTAGTATTTAAATGGTAGATACAGGCATATTTTTATAATAATAATAATAATAATAGTAATAATGGTTTATTAAATACACATGATGGCATAAAAACTATGAATTACAATGTGCTTACATAAGTTACAACTAAAAATAAAATTACATTTGTTTCAGAGGGACTGGGATTACGGGCTATTTATAAGTTATTTACAATTCAGATATAGATAAAGGACAATACTAGAGATAACTAGACTCGTAAGATTAATTAATTTTCGCCATTGCTGGGAAAAAACTAGAACCGAAGCGTTTTGTTCTATACTGGAAGCGGCTAGAACTGCTACTGTTCCTAAGATGGTAAGAGTGGCATTCGGATCGCACGGGAGGGAGAAGGCGGTGCAGCTGGCCATCCAGGTTATTTTTGATATTGTGCCACACTTTAAGACACAGGTGGGCGCGTCTATCCTCTAAACTGGTAATGTTGGCTTGTGCAAGAGCCTGTTGATAGTGGAGGTCAGGGTATACGATTCGCAGGGCCCTCTTCTGGATAGCTTCAAGCTGGTCAATGAGGAAGCGAGGAAGGCAAGTAGCCCAGACAACAGAAGAGTATTCTAGGACAGAGCGAACCAGGGCGCTATAGATGGTGACAAGGTCCACTGGAGGGACCCCAGCGTGCTTCAAGACCCTGAGAATGTGCAGTCGCTTAGACGTCTTGGAAACGATTTCGTTGGTGTTATCGTTCCACTTTAGGGTGTCACACAGGGTCAGACCAAGTACTTTGTAAGATGACACTGCCTCTAGAGGTTAATTATTGATGGAGAGCATAAGAGAGACAGGCTTGGTTTTGAGTAAACAAATGGTCATGATCTTGCATTTTTTAGGGTTGAGGTTCATGTTGTTCTGCTGGGCCCATTGCGAAATGCAGTTGATGTCGTTCTACAGAGATGACGCCTTCCCCAAACTGGTGACCTCAGATATTGTAACGTCATCGACGTACTTCCAGTGGCTCGAGCGGAGGGGGCAGTGAATAGCCAGGTCATTAATCATTATCAAAAAGAGGATTGGACCCAATTTGGTGCCCTAGTGGACACCAGCATGTACGGGCATCCACTCTGAGATGGAGTCCAAGTTAAATCAAAACTTACCTTTTCGAAAATTTCAGCCAGAAAAAAGGCTTCCGAAATTCTAGGAGACCTTTTTAGGGTAAAAATCCGTTAAGGTCCGTTAAAAATGGGCAATTATACCATTTTTAAATGTTCGAAAGTCCAAGGAGAGGCAGGCAAGCAAGAAATTTTACAACAAATGTTCCGGAAATTCTAGATCTCAAATCATCTTCCGAACAGAAATTTTCCGAAAATTGACGTTAGATGCCCCCGAACAAAAATTCCTTGAACATCGATCATGCGATGTTTTTCGTCTAATACTTCACAGTTGGCGCTATTGAGGTTTCTTTCGCAATGAGCCTCCGCTTGCGTACCAAGTTCAGAAAAGTCACTGCCGGCTTAACTTTCAAATAAAACCACTTTTAAGATGGACAGTATTTTGATCTGCACTCGTTTGTTGGTAAATCAAAAAGCACCTTGTTAGAGGTCAACAACTTGCAGACGGATTCAACTCCGCGATACACTCACATTAGTTCCGTAAATAAAGCAAATCCAGAGAAGATATGAACAACCATATGAATTTTCTGAGTTTCCATGGTACATATTAAGGCATATTTTCCTACCATAAGACCATCAAACAATAAAAAAGACAGCATAATCGACCTTTCTCTTCGTCGACGGCGGCCAAAATCTGGCCGTAACGATCAGGCCCAATTTTAGCGCCGGCCGTTACTGAGAGAATGTATGAGAACCGCTAAAATTGGGCCTGATCTCAGGTTAGTGGAAGTCAAAACAATTAACAATTATTCTTTGAAATCGAGGTTAATAGTGGCAAAATATTTGCCGAGCCACGAAGTGGCGAGGTAAATATTCCTAAAGCCACTATTCACCGAGATTGAAAAGAATAATTGTTTTAGTATATACACACGAAGTGATCTCAATAAAATCAGAGAGGAAACCATTCAAACGATTTGATTGACAGATCAGGTCAGCTAGACACGCGACAGTTTAAAAATAGATCTTTGTAGAATTTTCAAACAGGGCAATTCACAAGCTTATCACTTCGCAAACAACAGCGTAATGACTTAAATGGAACCGCTAAAAGTTTGAATTGTTTCCTTACCTAAGAGGAAAAGAAGAGCTTTGATGTTTTCTGTTGACTTGCCAAGTTTATAGCCGAAAAGGTTTGTTGTGTCGTTCTTCGCATGAAGTGCTGACAAAAATGGCGATTCGGTTCCTCGAGGTAAGACGTCGTCTTCACGTAGCATTCTTTCTCGTGTTTACTTGAAACGTAGAATTTCTGCAAACATTTGCTTTCAGATTTGTTCGTCATAGAGAAACTTCGTTTTTGGGCCAAATTTTTCTTGTTAGGAAACGCTGAGTTCACGAAACGGCCTCTTCTAGGCGAATAAACGGGAGTTGTAAACAATCCATCGACCACAAAATTCAACAACAGTAAATGGAAAAACGCCGTTTTGAATCCTTCGAAGTCTTTTCTTGCCTGAAAAAAAGTCAACCCTAGGATTTTGTCGACTTTTAAAAGATCTTTCTCTAAGAAAATGGGAAAAAATCCGCGCTCACACATTATCCACTCGCTAGGAGGTGAATATTGTTGAATAGCCCGAGATAGCGAACCAATCAGATTGCTTAAATCACCAAGATCACTGAGTGTGTATATAAAAAACCCTTTATTCGCAGAATTTTTATCAAAATAATTAATTTCCAGCAGAGGGCGCGACTACTATTCAAAACGAATAGCTGCTGGTGACATTCACCCTAAAGACCAACAAATAAGAGACATAAACATGGCCGAAGGCCTAACTGGAGAAAAAGATAGACGTAAGATAGCTTTTATTTTGCGCCTCTGTCGTGTCGCAGATTTTCAGAAACTGCGATAAAAGTAGTCCAAGTGAAGTAAAAAACATTTTAAACTTCATAATGATTAGTGATGCCTTCTCAAGGAAGAGAAGTACGTTATTTTGGTATGAAGTGTTAAGTGCCCTATAAGTGGATAAAGTAAGCTTCGGTATTTTTGTCGCCTTTTTTTTTTAGTTCCCAGGATTCCGGCCCCATTCACCTTTCATCAGCCGAAAGTAATTGAATTTCATTAGCGAATGTAGGTGAAATTTCGGCATCTGGATCAGTTTAGCCCGTGAACAGGCTCCCAGGAGAACTTGGCGCTTCAGTTCTTCTCTATATCTCCCGCTACTAGAACGCACGTTCACAGGCCCATCATCCACTAGGAATGCCTGTTTCAACTGGAATGGCTCTGCCGTTCTTCTACTTGGGAACGGCATTGACGGAAGCGTCAACCTAGCTTTTAGGTTCTTTTAAGTTCGGTTAATTAGTTTGGTGTCTGACCCAGCTGGGGTATATGTTGTGGCTCAATTTTATCCTTGGTTTAAATTTTGTTTTCTTCTGTTTCAAAGTCATTACCATACATTACCATACCCCCCAAAAAAGAAAAGAAAATTTAAACCAAGGACAAAATTGAACCACAACATGTACATGCACTTAGGTCTGTCAGTTGGGTAGACCTATTCGAGTTCAGTTCACGGGCGTCTAGTCTGAAAGGGGGGGAAGAGTACAAAACCATGGACATGCAGCGACAAACCCGAGTGGTGTCCGCGAATTTCTCGTATAGCTGAAATAGTAAACAAGCATTTTACTGAAACAGAAGATCGGCGATGAACTAAGATTCAATGGTAAACATAAAACTTACGTCCGAAAATGTTAGTCTCTAATATTTTCTTATTTTGTTCTTTGTACAGGGTACAAACACTTACAGCGTTTCATAAACTATCTACTAATATTATTTACAAGAACTGAGTATCTAGATTACAAAGTGTCCTTTTTTTCTATTTTGTCAAGAATTGATTGGGCTTCAAGCGCTAGATCAGATACAGTACAGTTTTGTTTTCATCATCGCTATGTTTACTCAAAAGCCGCTATTGAACAGTTAAAACATATCCAGCCGGATTAGACTGTCATCTATATTCGGAGCAGCCAGAGTTGTTGCGACAGCATTGCTCAATGACAAACAAATACCCTCTAAGTTAAGGGGGACATGGGGGTTTACGGTATTGCGGTATTGGGCTTTTTTTCATGCGGTATTTCGGTAATTTTCATTTTAAAGTACGGTATTGCGGTATCATCTAGTTCTGCGGTATGCGGTTTTTCATCATTTTGGTTGACGGTATTCGGTGAAATAAGATTGTTCACGGTATTACGGTACCGTTTATTTGCGCTTTCATTTCGATACAATACGCAAAACAAAACACAGTAGGACATAAAGGTCAATAAAAGTTAAAATTCAGAAGTCTTGAGACATAACAGTAAATGATTACACCATTTGTGGGTCATTTTGTGACAGTTAATGGTCGATAATATACAATGTGATTGTTGCTGCATCCAATGATAATGAGTCATCTCAAGTCACCTTACCAGGCTTTTCGATCTGTGTACTTGAGCCGGTGGTAATTCGAGGTCTTACACGTTTTCTCACAATGGCTGAGATCGCTGAGGTTGAAGGCGGCGTGGTTATCATTGACTGTGTGGCAGTTTCTTGGAAGAGGGCGAAGGAGGCTAACATTATCGCAACAAGAAAAGTATAGATGTCGGGTTTCGAGAATTAAAATTTGGTAAGTTTGCCTCTTACCGGCGCGGCGTGTGAGACAGTCGAGACAGAATTTTCGAGGCGCAGGAATTTTTTTTCGTTATCAAAATCCTTGTATGAATTTTTTTTCATTTAATTTTCTCTTGCGCGAATATTTTTTTTTTGTACTTCGCCCCCCCCCCCCCCCCATAAGTTTTCTAATGGTCAGTCACTTATCAAAACTCGCACTAGACGTGCGTGGAAAGGGTTTGGATTGGTTTGTTTTTCGCGCTTTCAAGAGTTATTTTTATTGGAGTTAATTAGCTGTTGGGTCCACCTACCAAAAGGTTGAACGAATGTAGTTTACTTTTCCGTGAAAATTTGCGAAAATTTTGCTAACTACCAAAATATTTTAAAAAAACATGCACATCTGGTGCATAAATGCCTGAGATAAGTAAACGTACTAGATGGAAGCAACTATAAGTATGCGGAAACGATTATAAATATGATTAAAATATGCGGTATCGGTATTTGGACAATTTTCGACGCGGTATTTCGGTATTTGCCATTTTTTCTTACGGTATTACGGTATTGGGTACCCCCCAATGTCCCCCTCTAAGTTGTACGTAAAGCGATTTTAGCAAAACCGCCCACGGTTAATATGTTTTTCTTTCTCGTTGCTCCAAATCTCTTTATCCTATTTGAGGTGAAATTACTCAAAACAACCGGGTAAAACGAAAATTATTGCCGCCTCACCGACCCTACCAAGTGAGTAGCTCTGTAAATGCCTCTAGACCACAGAGACATTGCCGAGAACTAACATTGGCTATCAAACACTCTTAATTGGGCTGGGCCAGCTAGGGGCGATGAGAGCTGAGGCGGCTGTGTTCGCAAGGCTAAGAAAAGCACTTTACTTTTTGAACCGCAAAGAAAGCCGTTATCACTTTATAATTAGGAGGGTGATGATTGTCAAAATATCTGTGATTAATGGTCGTATGTATAGTGACACGTAATTTCTGGATATTGTGCAAATCGAATTATACCCTTTGTTTTTGATAGGATTTGTTTGTTTTCTTAGATGGCGCTATTTCTCCTGCAATGTTTTTAAGTGAAAATTAGCATTACTACTTTTAGAACAAAATCTTTGAGATTATTTCAAATGAATTAACCCGAGTTGCTATTGTTTGTAATGGGTCTATCAAGAGCAGTATACTGCTCTCTAGAACAGTGCCCCTGAGTTTGGTGCCACCATCTAACACAGACGGGACAAAGGTATCATAAGTAAAGCAATACTCCTTTCATTTCCCTTTGTGAATCCCTTAATTTGAAACCTTGGAGAGCAATGAGTTTTGTTATAATAATAAAAAAATAACCGCCCATAAAAAGGTGACCGCTAGAGCATTTAAAAAACCCCTTTTGATCCATTGCGTGCTGCAGCGCGCATGATGGTCAAAAATGGTAAATGCAGCTTAGAGAATACCGATGCAGTTAAGTTGGACAGGGCATGCCCACATCTTACCAAATATGCCTTCTGTCTCCCTTTTTGACCATGATTTCAGCTGAGCGTGCACACCCGTCGATTTGTTCTCCCAAACTCGCGCTAAGAGCTTCCGACAAGAAAAATTCCGACAAGTGACAGCCTTGAACAGCGACATATGTAACGGGTTGAGCGACTGCGAAAGCGATGAAGAACAATCGCAAATACAACAGTAAAACAAAAAGGGACATTGCGTCCTCCTCGATACGCGAAACAAGGTGTTTTGAAATTCAGACTGGACATATATTGTGTAGTTCTCCCTTTAAAAGGGCCACAGGCGGTATTGCACTATGCTCGCTAAAAAGTTGATTTGTATTTACCTTTTCTAAGTTCATTTGGTTCTTAATGACAGTTTCATAACTTGGAAGAACTTGTGCGAAGCCTTCTGTTTGTATTTTTATACTAACTAAGAGAGGAACTTCAATCAGTTTTCCCAAGAGCTGTGTTTTCATTCATCCTGCCCGAGTGGTAGCTCACGAAAATCCGGTCAACGAATTAATTAAGAAGCCTTTGCTCGCAGTTAAGCTACATCAGTGTCCTCTTTTGAAGTGAATCGTGACTAACCCTTAGTAAGCACTTCCTTGGGATTCAAGTCTTCATTTTCCGGGTTTTTTCGCTAAACTCTCTTTGGAAATTGCTTGGTACAATATAGAATCCAAAATCGTTAAATTAACCGGGGAAATAAGAATTTAATAACGGAAGATCATCGACAAGGTACTAAGTTCTGTTAAAAAGTGCAGTCAAAAGTTTTTTCGTGAACATTGAACAAAAAAGTTTAAAGGAAACCAGTAAAGGGTATTGATACTTGCATTACTAGCCAACATACACAATTACGATGCAATAACATAGTGTTACTTACCGTGGTCTTGGTAAACCTACTCGGATGAAGATTTTTAAAGAAATTTTTAATCCGTGGTGTTTAGCTCGTACCCGTGTTCTAGTCAAGTCAGAGGAAAATTTGAGGGAAAATTTTAGATGCTTTATTTTATACCCTTGGAAACATGATACGATAATCCACAACAAACTCGCCAAGGAAAAGAAAGCTCGAAAGTGGAGGCTTATCGAGCACTTGATAAACAACTTGCGGCATCTGGAAGACGGTCAGCTTAAATTTGTTTTGCTTCCTCTGAAGTCCATTTATCATGTTTATTGACGTAAACGAAGGTTTACATGCCTTGATCCCGTACGAAAATCGGACTAGGACTTAAAAAGTTAATCTTTGTCGGTTTAATTCGTTCAATGTGCGAGAATTCTCGCGACCTTGCTCCGACAGCACATGTACTGAGAGTTTATTGACGCTAGAGATGGAATTTGAATTAGCCTAGAAATTTCCGCCCCGCAGATCTTCTTCTTTTGTGGCCTTAAGCGCGGCTCCTTCAGGGTTTTGTAAGGTTGCATGCAAACTCTAAAGCCACAGGCACGCGAGGGTAAAGGGTCAGAAAAAAAGTTTATAAATAAAGTGCTTCCTGATTAGCATTAACGGCCGCATTTACTGAAAAGGAAAAGGAAATAATTGTGTCATCTTGATCATAGTTATCAGCTAGAGTGGAAAGGTTATGAGGCCTGTCAGACTCCTTCTTGTATGTTTTTGTGGACTTGATCTTATTAACCAATAAACACGTCGCATTAATTTATTCCGTCACAATTTGCGAGCAAAAAACAAAGGATGGTGCACCTTCAGGGAGCCCCCCCAGCATAATTTGCAACACCGTTGTCTTTATCTTTGATGCCTGCCGCCCTTCATAACCAATCTCCTCCACTAACTATGGTGTCAGCCGTCGGAAACGTTTTTTAACTCTGGAATCTGTTGTTTCACTGCACCGATCAAAATTTTACCTCAGGTTGTTTTTGAGAATTACTCTTCACCATCTACACAATCGCGGCTCAAGCAACTTATTTTGAGTTGTTTTGTGAGCACAGTCCTACATGGTACTTTGAACATGAATTTTTCGACACTCTTCAAGCCTGCTTGGGGGAAAAGGAGAAAGTGGAGGAAAAGTGTGGCAAAATGTGGAAAAGAGGGCAAGCTAGTCACAGGCAGCATTATACTACAGGTGTAAAAGGGTAACATTCTTTTAAACGGAGCTGTGTCACGAAATTTATAGAAACTGCCACTGACTTACGTGAAACATAAAAATTTTCCCTCAAAACGTTAAAGAAGGTGTAGATAACAAAACAAATACGAAACAAATAACGTCTGAAATAACGCTTAGGAGACATATTTGTGTGACACGAAGCTGTGATTTTGTCATTTACAGGTAATAAGGATAAGGGCGTGTAATTGGTATTATTATACATTGTACTCATTATCTGTCTTCTCATTGGCTAAGAGCCTACAGCTAATTTTGGAAATCAGCACAAGCTACAGATAAGTTTGTTATCTGCTAGCAGCTAACTAGCTGCACGCGCAATGCATGATTTCCAATAACAATATCAATTCAGGTTCCTAAGCTTGCTACGGTGTGTGATTGTCGTTATTTTCTTTATCCAACAACCTCATCCAACAATTTTTTATCATTAACAAAATAAACTAACCAGCCGTGACGCAGCCTCTTCAATTGATCGCCTCTTGTAAGGGAATCCAAGATAGTCTTGGATTCTGGATTCCAATCGTTAGTAGCATTCTGGATTCCTTGAGCTGTATTCCGGAATCCAAAGTGCAGTATTCCTGATTTTCACGCATTCCGGAATCCGGATTCCCTTATATGGGGCGAAATTGATCATGATCTATGTTAGGGCGGAGATGACATGGCTCAGAGAAGTGTCCGTGAAAGAAATATGAAATCACTTAAAACAATAAGAGTCTCTTCAAGATCAGAATGCTGTCTCATGAATACTTTAAAAAAAATGTGTGGTTTTAATTCTTATCTTTATGAGAGAGAGCCACAAGTGGTTTTAGTGCCATTTGTTTGCGACCGGATACATGACTTGCTTTTTACCCTTTTGTTAGAGCTAGTTTATCAGACATGGCTACAGTTTTTATCAGTTTCTAAGCAGTTCATTAACAGCTGTGCCCAGATATTGACGTTCGTCCTCCCATGTAATTAATTATCTTAATAAGACGGTGATCGAGACGTACTCACGTGCAACTTAAGTAAAATTACAATAAGACGAAACGGGAAGATTCATTGAAGCTTGCATTTGACAGGAGCCTACAGTTTTAAAAAACTTAACCAGCCGGATGCATGTTTTGAGCCGCAGCGGTTGACTAGGAAGATAGTAAGCTTATGACTAAAGTGTCCTGCAGGCGAAATGACGATCCATCCTGCTTTGGAATTATACTGATTTGTTTAGCTTTCGAGACCCTGGCGCTGCCAGTGTCATCGAAAGTAAACACAAACGCATGCATGTAAAGTTTAATACACGCAAGCAGATCGGGGAACTTCTGGGGACTTTATATTACGAAACCAGTTCCAGAGGACACGCAGGGAAGCCCACAGTACAGGGGAGTGGTCCCTTAAGTAGGGGAGCGAAACACGCAGGCTCGCGTGAAAATCGCCACCCGCTAGGAAGGTGACACGCACGTGGAAATTTTCGCGCGCTCTCGCGTTTTTCCTACCGCTCAGCTATCCCTGAGGAAAATGAGGGATTACTAGTAGTCTAGCAAAGTCGGTTACTGATAGAGCCTGACTTTGCTTTACCTGTTTACCATTCCATTCCCCTGGGCTTTCTTTTCTTCTTTTCTGGCTTCTACACGTTTTTTGTTCTCTCAAGCCCGTGAAAATTGGCACGGAGGCAAATAGGGCAGGTTTATTCGCTGGTCCCAAGTATTCGAAGCTAGTCTTATACCTGGGTTATACAGGAAATCCGTTATAAAAGATTCATGATCATTTGTTTTCTTCGGTGGCACAAGACTGTTTTTAATATGGACCCGGAAATCTTCTTGAACCCGGACAATTTCATAAATGCGTACATCAGAGCAAAACTTCCTGAATGAAGCGTGGAACTGAGAAATATTCTCGATTTTACCCTATAGCTGAACCCTCCCCAGCTATTTTGGTAGAGGTAAAGAAAATTAGAATTGATTTGTCTCCAGAGGAAAAGTACGATCGAGGAGCGTGTGTCGAAACGAAGTAAAAGTTTTCACATTGTTTACCCTTGAACTTTATGTTCTTGCTCTGCCGACGGGTTAGCCCGATTTCCGTTAATAAAAGGTGAGGCATGTTATTCAGCGTCCAAAAATTAAAGATAAACCTGGAAGATTCGTCAGCTAGAAAGGATAAATTAGTTTTCGTTATTAAGCAGTTTTAAGTAAAGAACTTACCTTTGTGCACCCGTAACATGCTTGGATGATTGAGGCCAAGAACACCGGGCCAAATTTCAAAGTCCACCTTTTCTCAACACTTCAGGGTTTAATAAGGAAAAGCAGCTTCCTACATCTGAACAGATTTATTTTGAAGGGGTTTATGGACCCGTAAGGGTTAAATGCTTGCAAACACCAACTTATTACGGTTGCTAGATGCTACTTTTACCTTATATCACGTGTAGGTTTCAACACTTAAAGTAGCCTTCATTCCGGCCAGGATCGAAAGAGCCGGCTCTAGCTTACAAAACTTTGAAAACTGAGCTCAGTGTGTGTCAGGCACCAAAGAATATGGCTTTTGACCTCTTTCAGAAACTGGGTAAAGATTTTTGCTTTTTATTTGTTACATTGTTCTTTACTTACCCTGAATTTAATCACATATTTCGGGCCGAACAAGGTAAAGGGTTTCGGGAATCATGTGACACACCCCACCCCAATTTTTTAAAGTCCCCTTAGTTTTCAGCCGCAAACTTGAAAGTGACAGTGGGCCTTATTCTTAAATTTTTAGTGCGTACTAACAAAATACATATCAAGAACTGTTATTTATTTAACCTACCTGTTGTGTGCGCATTAGTATGCTGTTCTGCTCTGTTGTGATACCATACAATTTGGTCCCCAGAATTATTTAATTATTATATATTTTTTTAGTGATACTTCGGCTATCCAGAATTCGCAGGTGAAATTGGTCTTTTTAGTATTTAGCCAGTTCGCAGACCATTCTAGTTTCTCTTTAGAGGTCGTCCAGCGTGCACAAGAAAATCAATAAAAACCGGAAGACGATTCATTGACTGTCGTGCGTTTAGATACATATTCTAGCCTTCGCGCACAAGAAAAACGCCTATGGACAGGCTGATGCCTTTTTCAGCACTTGTCATGAATTATAAATTTGGTACAGTAGCTTTAATAATTTTTCCCTTAAGATAAAAAAACCAAGCCACATTGCTAGATTGTTAGAAGACAGTATGTTTTATTTAGGGCTAAGCCTGGTGAGCAGCCGATGGCCTGTCTACCACCCAATAAAGAAGAAGCATAATTTTTTACTTCCTTCGAAACGTTTAGCTAGGCAGCCTAGCATAAAGAGCGTCATTCTCACTTATTTGAAAGCAAAGCAACAATAAAATAAACAACAGCAATAAAAATTTGTTTATACTGGTAGGCGTCAAGGCCTGCACTTGCACATTCCTCCAAAGATCTCATCGCGTGACACACGAGTATACAGATGCTTTTGAACTAACTCCACAAATATCCCAGTGTCATTTGACTTTTAAATTTTACCTACCAAAGTTTTCGATGACTTAACGTCTTAACACAGTTCCCATGTCACTTATTTAAGTGCGTGCTTCTCCCGGGATGTTCTCGAGAGCGACTTGTGATCGTGTAAAAGATCACGTACAACCCCAGTGTACAAACAATTGACATGGGCTCCTGACCGAGGACTGGGCCAGCTCTGTATCAAAACCGGAAACCGAACATGAAAAGTCTCTGGCACCCAGGCTGTTATACAGAAAGAAACCACGAAATATCGCAGCGTTGATTGGTCCTTCGTTTTTGTCACTTGCATCCATCCCTAGAATCTACAACTTCGCTTGGCGTTAGGGATTGACAGTCAGACCATGCAACTCTACGAGCAATACGCCGTGACTACAGTGTTCGTCTGCCCTTTGTATCTCGCTACTATTATCCTCGGTTCGCTCGGTACTGGTATCGTGATCCATGCTTATGTTACTGACAAAGCCACACATAAAGCCTTCAACTTCCTTCTGACTAACTTGGCCATCGCCGATCTCATAGTCTGCAGTCTGTTTACCCCTCTGCTCTTCTGTTATCGAGTTCACGAGACAGCTGGAATCATAGGCTTCACACCATTATGCGAGTTATTCCTGTTCGTGTCCATGTCCGGTACCTCGCTGATCTTCTTAGTCTTCCCACTGTTGGCATATTGTCGTAAAGATGCCATGCTCCTGCCAGATCATCCTAGGTTTTCTCTGGAGCGAGCACGCATGGTGACGCGTTTATTTTGGGTCCTGAGTATTTTGTCTGGTGTAATGATGGTCGTGATGGCTCGGTGTGACTTGGCAAACAATGATTCTGTCTTCCCATATTTATATCGCTGTTTGATGATCAACCAGAGTCTGGATTTGCACGCTCAGGTTAGACAATTAGCACCATTTAGTACCAAAAAGAGAGGTTTTAACCTTTCAAGTTATTTATTTGCTTTTCTTTAAGTGCCATACCCCCGCAATACCCCCGTTATGCCTTCATACTGATTCATCACAAGATTTACTTTATTTGATTTCAAAAGAAGAAAGAAAGTTAATTTATGAATGAAGTAATCTTAGCGTCATTCGATGTGTTGTCATTAATCTTACGAGGAAACGAGGTTGAGAATGGTCACGGGAGACTATTACGGCATCTCAGCGAAGGGGATGATGGGAAGGTCACCATTCGCGCGCCCCTTAGTTGTGCTCCTCTTGTTTAAAATAGAGAGCTTACGCAACAGGACAGCAGAGAGAAGAGGGTGGCCAAACGTTTATGCGTGACAAACGGGACAGGGCTATTACTTGCGTGCTTTGTCGTGGGCCTCGCTTCACATTCATGTTTTCTGGTCTTTGACAAAAGGATCTGGAAGGTGAAGTTAGGCATAAAATTATGTCAAACAAAATCACAACCTCGTCCCAAGGGAAAACCCAAAGAAAAGCGCCCTGGGAACGAGGTTGACAAAATCATTGTGACGCTAGTAGTTGTAACACGAGGTTTGACGTCTTCTTTCATCTGCCGTCTTGTTACGTTATGAAGGAAGTAAAAGCTACTGAACATGTTTGATAAATAAATTTTTGTTGAATCACCCTTTCAACACTTGCGGAAAAATCAATAACGATGAAAGAAAGGTAATAATGACCCCTGATGGGAGGTTAAAATTACACAAGCCGTTTTTTGGCGTAGAAAATCCGTGACAGCACTAAATGCCTCCTCAGTCGACTGGCATTTTCTCTAGAAATGAAAGTATTTATTGCATTGTTGTTCTCAATTCAGGTTTTTCTTGGCTACTCAATCCCGCTGTTTGGTCTCTCCATAATTGTGACCTTCATTATCTACATTCAAATATACTGCTCAAAAAGTTCGCCAACAGTTACCCTGTCATTTGAAGAGTGGCAGACCACGAAGGTGTGCTTCTGTTCAGCGGTCATTTATGTCGTTTGTTGGACACCATTCGTTCTTGTCCAAATGTCTGGAGTGTTTGTCACCTACACGGAGCTTCATTTTAACCTGCATGGAATGTCCTCTGCAATTGGGGTGCTTGGCTCAGCGCTGAGTTCCTGGCTGTACATTATGGGGATTCCATACTACAAGGCAGAGATGAAAAGGGTGTTGTTCCGACAGAGCTTGGAAAAGAAAGAATAACAAGATAAAGTTAGCGTTGGACCCCATCGGCCTGAACCCCCTTGGACAACTTATGAAGTTTACACAGCGTAGTGTAGTAGTACCATAGTCCCCTCTACTACTGGTAACGGCCACTGACAAAAGTGATTAGGGCTAGGCGGGCACTGACCATACTGATTAGGTTTAAGCCCTGAGAATAGTGATTAGTGGTTGAGCACTGACTCGAAACGCCTTGCTTCTATTTATTGTTAGGGTTGTTTCTATATAGCTACAAATCAAACCTATTCTGAGCAGCAAATCCTCAGTGGCGTGGTGATATAGGAGATGGCAGGAGCCGATTATTCGGCTCCTGGTGATGGACAGCAGACACTAAGCTCTGAGTTCAATTCTTTTCAATCTACACTCGAAATTACACTTTCATGAACATTTGCTGATCAGAAATTTCAAGAGACGTTTAAGAGATAAAGTCTTCAAATAGCCCCATAATGCATAGACATTCGACACAAAAACCGACCCAGACTGAAGCTTCACCTCAAAGCACAAGTGCCCCAAGCTCACGAGTTGTTGCGTAACAGAAATATTTTAAGGGTTTGTGTGGGATGGGGTATTTAGCGATTCTTATAAAGGGCACTAAAATAGAAATAAAACTCATCAAAACTTCCTATCTTGCCTCCTTGTCTTATTCATGGTATGTACTTAGCATTTCTGGTCTTTTCAGCGCGATTCTAGCTAGTTTTAGTTCTAATCGTGTGCCCTCTCTCAAAACCCTCATTCTGTTACGCAACGCTCGTGAACTTGGGGAACCTGTGCTCAAAGTGGCAAAATCAGTACACTCCGTGACGACTGACCGATCGGTCATTAGGTAAAAGAGCCCGTACTACACAGAGATTTTTGCTGAGATTTTCCGTATTTGTGATGTGAAGCCGCGCTTGTAAATTAGTGGCGATTTCATGGTGATTTGTGGCCGCGTTTGTTTCGAGCCTTATTGAATTCAATGAGGGCTTTTATGTCTAAAATACAGAGCCCAAGCGCGAGCGTGTGCATCGAAATTATATAATTGCTATGAAATTGCGCCTTTACTCGTCGCTTACTTGAAAGAGCACTGCCTCCAAGCAACAGTGAATCTATTCATGTTTTTTTACCTAGTAAATTCTGAAATAAACGATTGGGAAAGAAAAGAGAAGGGACTTGGGTCTTCAAAACTAACTAGTCTTACGATATTATGTTCTCCAGTATCGGTTTCGAACAAAACAAAGAAGGAAAGATTACGCGTACTACTGTGTGATGATAAAGGCGACGCCCTCAAGTTTTCTGATATATAAGATCGTGAAACCAAGTTTCTCAAGTCTTATAACCTGCGATCAGGTGCTTTATAGGAATAGTAGGGAGAGGGCATGATCTTGCTGGGCCACAGTTCTGTAACAGTTTCACCGCGATAGATTTTGTTGCAGTTTTGGTTCCATTGTTAAAGGTACGGTAAAACGTTCAACAAAATCGTGCAACGTTTTTTCAACATTGCTGCAAAACGAGTTGAGAAGCGATCGATGTTGCGTGTTTTACTTGCCACGTACATACATGCCTTGCAACGAATCAGGTTGTTGGCAAGTTGCGAAAGTTTGCTGCCGTGTATGTTTGTAAGACAAGTTGACTCATGGGTGGTAAAACGCGCAACAACGCTATTCAACTCGTTTAACAGCAATGTTGCAAAACAAGTTGCACGTTTTTGTTGCCGGTATTACCTTAACTTAACTTTACCATGTGTTTTTGTTTAGCAGGAACCGAGAAGGTTCCTTTGGGGAGAACGTTCTTGGATTCTAGACTGGAAGCGTTGTAAAAGAGAATTTTATCGTTATTCAATATAATTTGAAGAACATTTTAGCTTATATATTAATATATTGCATTCTTTTATATTAGTCTTGTCATAGTGATGTATGGGTCATGAAAGAAGATACATCGTGTATTCTGTATAAACTGACTTAATTCAGTATTCAGTGTATGTTATTTAATTATCTTTAGTTCGTACATGTATCTAGTTAACGTGAAATAAATAAATAAATTATTTATGAAAACAATTACACCACATGTCTGTGTTTCCAGGATCAGATATTGGAGTTGATTCGTAGCCATCAATTTTAAAGCTCCGGGGGCAATAAACACTTGGGTAGAGTTTATCCTGAGGTTGAACTTGGCTCTCGCTTATTTTGCATACCTTGGGCAATGGATTGGATCGACATATTGTGTAGGGCTTTCCAATTTTTTGGCTTTCTTCACATGAGGCGTCGTAACCCTCCTTGTAGGTGGTGGATTGAGGATCATCTTTTAGAATGTATTGTTTACATTCAGGACAATCGGCGAACAAGACGTACTCACCTAGAAAAGAAAGTCATCGGCTTGATAAAAACTCTATCGATATCAGCGGGAAAGGAGTTATGCAAATTGCATGCACTGCGCGACTTTTGATTTTTTTTTTTACTTTAAGCACAAGAGAACGAAGGCTTTGCAGTTTCATTTCAATTTCATTAACTCTTGGATCCGCGCATGCGCAGGAATGACTTAGTGTGAAGGGGATTAAGTGAACAGGAAAGCTGAACCAATAACCATCCAGCCATCTGTTAGCAATTATTAATATTTTGTCGGGATCTATAAAATCGAATGTTATTCGGAGAGAACGAGAAGGAATGGGGCAATGGAGGAATTTGGCAGAATTTTTAAAAATGCATGCGCCAAAATAATCGATATTTCGTATTTTCTTCCCAAACTGTTTTTTGCTGGCGATTAAATTACTCAACAGTCAGCCCTTACTGGATTTTATGTATGTTTCTTTCCTCAGTTTTCACCCTTTGGAATTACGGAAATTTCGTTGATATTTTATCGCAAATGTTCCGGCGTTTGAATAGTCTAGTTTCGAATTAAAAATTACGGCTGAATACAAACATTAACGACACATTCATATAGGGTTAACCTCGACGTAAAGTAAAATATTCAGAAATTCCGGGAAGTAAGTATTTGAAATTTGAATATACACAATAGACAGAGTAATAAACAGGTCTTTTTCTCGTTGGAATTTGTAAATATATTACTTCAGATGAAGGCTAAGAGCTGCTAAGGCTGTAAAAAATGCGTCTTCAGTTCTTTAATTCAGCGGTCATAGGAACTCGAAACTGGACTATTAACTTTCACTACTTTCTGCTATTTTTCATTCCTTCAATTTTTCCATTCGCTTGATCTTTCTTGGCGCCTTAACTGAATTTGCACCATAGATTCGAAAAGTCTAGTTTAACTGGACGAGATTGTCCTTTGGTTAGTCACTATCATCAGTTGTCTTATATATAGGCAGAAAAAGTTAAACAATTGAAAGTTAATTGTATCATAGAAGCGAGCAGGCTTAGGCGTACTTGCGCGATTTCGGGAAGCTGGTTATTGATTTTTGAGTTTCGCCCTTTTCGAGTTAAAAATTTGAAGATACTGTCAGACAGGAACACCCGCTTGGTAGTACTAAATTAAGCAAAGCTTTTAACACGATATTGTGAAGTTTGTGTAAGAAATGATAAATTTAGTACGAGAAAAGAAAAGAAAATATGTTTATTACAAAACAATTGGTTTGAAAGGGAATAAAGCGTAGTGATCGGCCTATCCGAAACCTTCTCAGTAAATCGTCAAATTTTGAATACAATATTAAAAAAAAAATGTTTATTGTTTATTGTTTTGTTTGACATAAATTGTACAAATCAAATAAAATCTAATTATTTAAAGTCTCATGGCGAGGAAGCCCAAGAGAAGCCACCGGGCTTATAAGGAATGGGCTCCCTCAGTTAGATAATTAGAACAAAATATTTTCATAATTACACATGGGAAAATCAATGGCAGAGCTACAGTAAATCTTAAAATAAATATATTAGATAGTCGTACTAATCATAGTTCATAATACTGAATAAAGTTTTCGAAAATAGAGTTAGGCGGTAACTCTTTTCGTATTTAACAATGTAAAAAAATTGCTTTCATGATCAATTGAGGCCCTATACGATCTATACGACTTCCTTAAACACACTCTGGCCTACCCCAAAGTATCAAAAGTCGATTAGCTTCGTACAGCTTTTAAAGTTCAAACTCCTTGCCAATTTTGTAAGTACAAATTTAATATTTTCAGTTATGTACATTTAACTTACAATAAAGAGTGTTGATTAGATGCCACTATTATCCTGATGTTGAAAAAGCGAAAAAAAAATAAACAAAGTTATTAATTATAATTCAATTAAAAAGACTGGCACCTTAAACATGGTGAAATTGTGCAATGAACTTACATTATTAAAGATTCGTAGATATATATAGGGGCACCACTCACCAAGTGATTTAGCACATCATCCACTCGATATGCTTTACAGTTAATCCAAACTTCTTCTTCATTTTCTTCGTTCGACTTTTCCTTATTATTATTCATTACCTAACAAGAGGTCCGGGCACGTTGTTTAGTTTGTCCCTCATTTTCCTATAATAGCCGAAAAGGGTTATTAAATGAACAAAGTAAATTCATCAATTGAATAGAACACCAAAAAGGTCACAAGGTCATAACTGGTAACCAGTTAAAAAGCCTTAAACTTGGTGAGACGTGACGAGACAATAGCGGATTTCGAAAGGGGATGAAGAGTTTCAGCCCAACCGCAGTTTCTCGAGTTACTGCCACAAGATGGCTAAAGACAAACATGAAAGAACTAAGCATCATTTCAGGGAAAAACACCGATTTGTAACCATAATACAATGCAAAGATTAGTAGAAAAAGAGGCACCAGTCATAGTGATGACTTGAATAAGCAAATGAGCCAGGACACCTGTCCACCTTCTAGGATTAAACTTACATCATGGTGTAGTTTTTTAAGTGGAACTTTTCTTTTATTCACATTTACCGCCATAGAGGTTGTTGTTGATTAGTTTGTCACTATTATTCTGGGGTTGAATAGACGCAAACTTAAATATCAGTCAAATTGAGCTTAATCAAGATGACATCGAATTGAGTTAAACATCACCCTTTTGGCTTGTCAAACTCTACTGACGACATTTTGAACGGGCAAAAACAAAAACACCGATTTGACACCATAATACAATGCAAAGATTAGTAGAAAAAGAGGCACCAGTCATAGTGATGACTTGAATAAACAAATGAGCCAGGACACCTGACCACCTTCTAGGATTAAACTTACATCATGGGGTAGTTTTTTTAAGTGGAACTTTCTTTTATTCACATTTACTGCCATAGAGGTTGTTGATTAGTTTTTCACTATTATTCTGGGGTTGAATAGACGCAAACTTAAATATCAATCAAATTGAGCTTAATCAAGATGACATCGAATTGAGTTAAACATCACCCTTTTGGCTTGTCAAACTCTACTGACGACATTTTGAATGGGCTGGCCAACTTATATACCTGGGTTGACAGATTTCTAAAAATAAATATTACCCTGCGCTAGACAAAATTAAACCCCTCTAAATTCTATACTCGAAACCAGATTAATCGTTTTGAAAACCATACCCATGGTAGCAGAGCATTCCTATATAGCCCATATATGGTACTGTCTCAAGGACCTCTTCTTCCATTACTGACCCTCCCCTGTCAAAAAAGGGTTATGTCATTGTTAAGCTCCATTCCATCCATCGCCAACCATCAAGAGGTGAAGACGAAAACACGTTTGGACAGTTGGTAAGCATCCCTAGTTTTCTGATTTGTTTATTTGTTTGTTTTTTATCTTCTTTCTTAAAATAAAAGACTTTTGACTTAAGTACTTGAGCTGGAAAATATATGGTTTTTTAACAACTTGAAATCTACCCAGTTTAACACTAAGAACTCGAAGTACGAATTTCAAGGATTGTTCTCGAATCTCTTTTTTATTGTTATTTGTTAAAATGAATTAGCCAGTTATTTTGAATCATGATCAAATGCTGAGTAAAAATGGCACAGAAACAAGCTGAGAAACCCAAAGAAACCATGAAGTTCACACTGATAACAGCGATGTAGGCTTCCTGAATTATGTTAATTTTATTACCGTGAGGATAATTGGAGCGATAGGAGCAACATAGATTCCATTAGACACAAAGACATTTTTTAAAAGTTGATTTCATTCTGTGTTTGGAGAGCTGATGAAAACAAAATATACTTGAATCAACGTGTCTAGATCTCTATAGATTGGGATTTTTTAAAAGATAGTAAAGCAATACCAAGGGAGTCTTTTCAGTCTTGCCAATACAAGAAAACATAACCCGATTTATGTTCTCTGGCCAATATTGACGAATACCAGTAAACTGATAAGGTATTTAATTTGGCCATTGCAACCAACAGAAAAACGTAAGAAAGTTTACTTTGATTTCAGACGCTAAAAGAAGGGTTTAGTCCTTCCTACACGGCTTAGGGACATCACTGTTTCTAACCAAATTTAACCAAATTTAACCAAATTTATTAACTAATCGATCGTTAAATAATGGCAGGTTACTATAAGTTAAGAGTGACCCCAGTATAACCAGTTGACAGGACGCTAGGATTTCCGTCGAAAAATTTGACCGAGAAAAATCGGCTTAATTGCTATTCTGTCATTTAATTTTTATATTAAAAACTAAACTTGCTTTTAAAAGACTTTTGGGTTTCTGGGCGGAGTTGCGACGCGACATGAAGCCCTGTGCGGAAAATTAACTCCCCACGTTCCTTCCTCATAAAGATCCATAATGTAGTTGAAGTCCAGGTATAATGATTTACTCTTCTAGATGATGTACTGCACGAAAGTTTGTTGACGCAATCAGATCGATCTCGTTTTATGGGAAAATGCCAACAAATGCGATTCAATTTTGAAAGCAAGGTCCAACTTACAAAAAAAGAAGGACCGCGGATCCCAATAAAGGATCTCTGAATCAGCTATAACTGAAAATATAGAAACAAAAAATTAATAGCAAGGCTGATTTTACGGTCGGAAATATATATTTCTTTTACCAATATTTCGGAAGGCACGGCCTTCCTTCTTCAGGGTCTTACATACAAACCAAACGACGACTCAAAGACCGTTTCATGTCACCCGGACGATCATTGAGTCAACCTACTTAAAAAATGACTTTATGTTTAAGATTATAAAATGGATATAGCTGTAACGAGTATTATTTTAGTAATTAGAGAACTAACTAACCATTCATGTAAATAGAGGATATTACACGGTGGCTTGAAGATATGAATTTTATTTTCTCGTGGCAAAAACAATTGTGGCTGGTGGTACTCCACATAATGTTGTTTGTTTGCTAGAAAATCTATTATTATAATTTACAATTTGTCTTCTGTTAGTTAGATAGTTTTTATCCCATAATACTAGTATTTTCAATAAGCATATTGGATGATTAACAATCATGTCAAATTTTTGGATAGATCAAGAAATATTCCAACTGTTAATTCATTGTTTTCAAATGCTTATTTTTGGAGTTATAGCAGTTATTGCCATCTCAGTCGGTAAACTAGTAACAAGTGTTTTTTTATTAGCAGACACACTGATAAATATGACCAAGACGAAACTATCAACGATTTATCGCTTCATTGTCTTGGTGTTATTTCTGGTGTCTTGGGTTTCTCTTGGGACGGCGGCTAAGGATGAACAATTCCCCAGCGCAGGCAGAAATGGCATAAAAGGTAAGAAAATAGATTATGTTTCTTTAACACAGTCGCAGGTGGCACCACATGGAGAGGCAGCTGTCAGTTGTAACACAGATATCTTTAAAATGAAACAAATACAACCGCTATACCCTTTATCCCTTAAGGCGAGCCAAATGGAAGCATGACGGGACCATTTTGGGGTAAAAACTGACTTGCAAATGCGCAACTTTAATAAATCCTCAAGCTACGATAAAACGGGCAACAAAAATGGTTCAACATATTTTCTAACATGGCTGCAAAGGGAGTTCAAGCTATGATGCTCGTTTTACCACCCTGAATAGCATGATTTGTTGCAATACGTAGTAATTTGTGGTAAGTAAAACACTCGGTTCCTAATGTTCTGAACTGAGTCAACTTTAGAAGGATTTGTATGGAGTCATCGGAGCATAACTGGGCTAATATCTCAGAGACAATTTGCCCCGAAATGCTAGTTTTTGGCAAGTAGTCCTCTTGGATGCTGTTCTTTCAGAATACCCTGACAAATCCCATAATTTCACAAATATATTTTTTATGACGTCACACTTTAGAACTCGTTTTGTAGCAACGTTGCAAAAAAGTTGCGCAATTTTTGTTTTGTTTTACGTTACCTTAAAGGTTAAACGAACAGTAAAAAAAATATTATCGAAGAGGAGATATTTTGAGCCTGCGATCCTGACTGTTTGAACCAAAACTGATTTATTAGTTTACAGCCAATCACAGATTTTTTTGAACCTCCGATGTTTTATACCACTTTTCATTTATTAGCATTTAGGAGGTTCGAAAAATCAGAATTTTACAAATTAGGTTTTTTTTCTTGGTTAGAATCCACCGCAGACGAAGGTGATAGGAGAACAGTTGTCGATCGTAGTACAGCTCCCAGCAGGGGACGCCATCGCGGCAAAGGTGGCAAAGAACCCTCAAAGAAGATCTCAAAGAACCAGGAAAGTGGCGGGGAAAAAGGTAGTAGTTCCGCTTGTCCAGAGTCCAAGGGAACTGGTTCCAAGTGTAGGTCAGGACCAAATGATCCTGGATGTGTATATATGATAAAAATGTCTGGGGGTTCTGGTCCCCACACACCGCCACCACTCTACAAGGTGGGTTTTACAAACAATCTCATTCAACGAAAATCAGACCTTAAAGCGGGGAACCCTTTCAAGTTGAAATACTTTCAAATTTGGCCTGTTTGCAGAAAGTCTGACGCAGAAGGAAAGGCGAAACGAAAACTTAGAAGCGAACGGCTAAACTATCAAGAGAATTACGGTACTGGAGGAGGAACTGAGTGGTACGAGCTCCCTAATCCAGGCGGTCTACAAGAATTAGAGAGACTCGTCCACTGCGAAATTGACGAATATATTGATGAGAGCGATGCAGCTCAAAGCAGGTGCACACACTCAGACGTCATCTCGAGCGACCTAGTAGACTCGTTAACTTATCCGAATCATGCTCCTAATCAAGCAAGCGCAGTCATGGCCACAAATTATGACCACCTGAACCCACAGTCTACGGGCGGTTACATCGAGAAATGGCGGCAATCTCTCTCAAAAGGAAATGTATTGCATGTTAAATATAACTGTAAATAAAAATTCCCTGAAGTTACCTGTGATAGTTGCTAAAGTCGTTCTTACTCAAGAAGCACATAATAAATCCACTCTGAGTCTGTCTGACCCTGTCTGTTTTAATGATCTTTAATGTACGCATATTCTCCCACTGGGGGTGGGTACCCAACAAAGTTTTATACGGAAACGCTCCTCCACGAGGCCCAATCCCTCGTCCTTTTAAATAACAAATTTTAACCAAAAATGTACCCATTTTGTTTACCTTCTTCTGGCAAATGGTACCCATTTCATGTACTTAGTTTAGTACTCTGCATACCTTTTAATTGCGCGCTGTAAGAGAACTCTCTTTGAAAAATAAATAAATCACAAGACCAGAACGTTCTCTCAACTTTTTCACAACCATAAAATGCATTTGTTAGGCCGCATGGGCCTTTTGACAGACTGGATGGACATATTTCCCTACCCTTTCTTATAGCGGCCAGGCAGTAATGAAGCAAGAGTAGACTTTGGCATGCCGCACTACGTATACACACACTGGCAGACCACCCATCAGTGTTTTGTACTTAATGGAAGAAATACAGACTAATGTTACAAATAGTGAACTGTTAAAAAAATGTTCCACTAGTATTCCTAGTAGCCTCGCAACTCTTTGAAACCTCTAATTTTATCGAACCCTTATATGTCGTCGCACTAGATCTTTCAATTAAAGTTCCACTGACAACTTTGTTCCTTCGGTCCTGTGGGGCTTTGTGACAGTTGCCAGGCGCCTAATTCCAGCCTAATGCGAGGGTCTCAATGGGGTGGTGGCTTTTACGGTTATCGGCTAAAATTTCGGCTCTTTTACGGCTATCGGTTAAGTTTTTTCAGTTACGGTTAACAAAAAAGCTAAAAACTAATTTTTTTTGTTTCAAAGAGTTAAATATTAATAAACCTGTATTTTTTCTAACTTTAAACAAGAGAGAATGATCTCTCTTGTTTATGAATAAAGTAATCTTAGCGTCCTTCGATGCTTTTTCGTTAATCTTACCGACCTTAGTTTTGTAAGACAACAGCTCACATGCTGTCCAGTATCTGACTCGTCCCCAGTCATCTCTCATTATTTGTAGGCAGTCACGAAACGTTCGCGGGAGACTACAACGGCATCCCAGCGAAGGGGATGATGGGAAGGTCACCCTTCTTAGGTCTTGACACAAATATCCGGATATTTTTTGAGATATTTAGAACACATGTAGAAGTTTCCGAGATTTTTATAAGATTTTGGGATATTTAGAAAAAATTATCGCTTTTTTTTGGCTGTTTTCCAGCTTTTCCTCGCTATTTTTCTTGACAGAATACTCAGTTCTATCGTTCTATGCTACAAATAATCCAGTTCAGCGGTTTCCCATTTGAATAATGTATTTTATATCACTAGACATTAGCAGCCATTTATAATACTAATGTAGTCACAATCTCTGACATACAATTCAGCTTCCGCTGCGGAAAAATTTGGCCTAAAGGATTCAAAATCGTCTTATTTTTAAAACAAAGTACGAGATATTTCAAGATATTAAGAAAATTTTTTGGGACATTTAGACATTTGTTTGAGAATTTCCAGAGGGATATTTAGGCGATTTTTATGTGATATTTGTGTCAAGGCCTACCCTTGGTTGTGCTCCTCTTGTTAATAGTGAGCTTACGCAACAGGACGGTAGAGAGAAGAGGGTGGCAAAACGTTTATGTTTAACAAACGGGACAGGGCTATTACTCGCGTGTTTTGTCGTAAGCCTCGCTTGACGGTAATGTTTTCTGGGGCCCGTTTCTCGAAAGTCCCGTTAATTTTTCGGGCCCGAAATCAAATATTCAAATCGAAATAAAAAGAATAACAGCGCGGGTCCTGGATAGCAAACTACTCCATTTTGTTTCGTTAACTGATGGTTTTATCACGTTAGATGCAAAACTATTGAAACCTCGATCTTTAATGGAAACGGAGACAGCTTACCGGGCCCGTTAATTATCGGGACCTTCGAGAAACGGGCCCCTGGTCTTTGACAAAAGGATCTGTTTAAAGGAAGGTGAAGTTAGGCAGAAAATTATGTCAAACAAAATCATTGTGACGCTAGCGTTTGTCACACGAGGTTTGATGTCTTCTTTCATCTGCCGTCCATTTGCATTAGAGCGATTGTCGTATGACCTTGAAATGAAAACGCTCGAGCGAAACGGAAACAACAAAAGAACGGAAATAGAGCGATTTGATTGGTTTATCGAACGGATACAAACGCACCTGGCTTTTGGTTGGTTAAGCGAACGCTCGGCTGAAAAAACTTCATGCCCGAAGAACTTTCTAGAACTCGCTTTGACGTCATACTGCAACACTATTGGTCAATCGAACAATGCCTTCTCCATATTAGGGTTTTCTTTTGGCGGGAAAACGAAGAGTCCATGTTTTTTTCTTTTCAGCCATTGGCTGATAAAACAAATAACAAACACTTACCGAAACCATTTTTCAAGGACATACGAAAATCGCTCCATGAAGGAAGTAAAAGCTACTGTGCCCGTTTGATCCCATTAAATTTTTGTTGCATCACCCTTTCAACACTTGAGGCAAAATTAGTAACGATAAAAGAAAGGTAATAATGAACCCTGGTGAGAGGTATTAATTACACAAGCCGTTTTTTGGCGTAGAAAATCTGTGACAGCACTAAATGCCTCCTCAGTCGACTGACATTTTCTCTAGAAATGAAAGTATTTACTGCATTGTTGTTCTAAATTCAGGTTTTTCTTGGCTACTCAATCCCGCTGTTTGGTCTCTCCATAACTGTGACCTTCATCATCTACATTCAAATATACTGCTCAAAAAGTTCGCCAACAGTTACCCTGTCATTTGAAGAGTGGCAGACCACGAAGCTGTGTTTCTGGTCAGCGGTCATTTATGTCGTTTGTTGGACACCATTCGTTCTTGTCCAAATATCTGGAGTGTTTGGCGGAGCTTCATTTTAACCTGCATGGAATGTCCTCTGCATTTGGGGTGCTCGGCTCAGCGCTGAGTTCCTGGCTGTACATTATAGGGATTCCATACTACAAGGCAGAGATGAAAAGGGTGTTGTTCCGACAAAGCTTGGAAAAGAAAGAATAACAAGAGAAAGTTAGCATTAGACCCCATCGGCCTGAACCCCCTTGGACAACTTATGAACTTTACACAGCGTAGTGTAGCTGTAGTACCATTGTCCCCTCTACTTCTAGTAACGACCACCGCCAAAAGCTATAAGGGTTAGGCGGGCAATGACCATACTGATTAGGGTTAAGCCCTAAAAATAGTGATTAGTGGTTGAGTACTGACTCGAAACGCTTTGCTTCTATTTAGTGTTAGGGTTGTTTCTATATAGCTACAAATCAAACCTATTCTTAGTAGCAAATCCTCAGTGGCGTGGTGATATAGGAGATGGACTGCAGACACTACGCTCTGAGTTCGTTCTCTTCAATCTACATTCGAAATTACACTCTCATGAACATTTGCTGATCAAAAATTTCAAGAGACGTTTAAGAGATAAAGTCTCCAAATAGCCCCATATTGCATAGACATTCGACACAAAAACCGACCCAGACGCAAACTTAATCTCAATGCACAGGTACCCCAAGCTCACGAGTTGCTGCTTAAAAGAAATATTTTAAGGGTTTGTATAGGATGGGGCACTTAGCGATTCTTATATAAGGCACTAAAATAGAAATAAAAACTCATCCAAACTTCTTATTTTGCCTCCTTGTCTTATTCATGGCATGTACTTAGCATTTCTGCTCTTTTCAGCGCGATTCTAGCGCGTTTTAGTTCTACCGTTGCTCTCTCTCAAAACCCTTCGACTCGTGAACTTGGGGGACCTGTGCTCAAAGTGGCAAAATCATTGCAATCATGAAAGCTCACCGATCGGTCATCAGGTGATAGAGCCCGTACTACACAGAGATTTTTGCTGAAATTTTCCGTATTTGTGATTTTAAGCCGCGCTTGTAAATTAGTGGCGATTTTCATGGTGATTTGTGGCCGCGATTGTTTCGAAACTTATCGAATTCAGTGAGGGCGATTATATCTAAAATACAGAGCCCAGGCGCGAGCGTGTGCATCGGAACTATATAATGGCTATGAAATTGCGCCTTTACTCGTCGCTTACTTGAAAGAGCACTGCCTCCAAGCAACAGTGAATCTATTCAAGTTTTTTTTTTTACCGAGTAAATTCTGAAATAAACGACTGGGAAAGAAAAGAGAGGGGACATGGATCTTCAAAACTAACAAGTCGTACGATATTATGCTCTTCAGTATCGGCTTCGAACAAAACAAAGAAGGAAAGATTACGCGTACTACTGTGTGATAATAAAGGCGACGCCCTCAGATTTTCTGGTATATAAGATCGTGAAACCAAGTTTCTCAAGTGTTATATCCTGCGATCAGGTGCTTTATAGGAATAGTAGGGAGAGGGAATGATCTTGCTGGGTCACAGGTCCGTAACCGTATCACCGCGATGGATTTTGTTGTAGTTTTGGTTCTATTATTAAAAGTACGGTAAAACGTGCAACAAAATCGTGCAACTTTTTTTCAACATTGCTGCAAAACGAGTTGAAAAGCGATCAATGTTACGTGTTTTACTTGCCACGTACATACATGCCTTGCAACGAATCAGGTTTTTGGCAGGTTGCGAAAGTTTGCTGCTGTGTATGTTGCGCGTTTTACCGGCCCAAGGCAAACCTGTTTTTTATTTCAGTAACTAACATAATTCCCATGTATGGCCTTATTACTCCCGCGTAATTTTATCCAATCAGAAGTCAGTATTTGCAACCTCCAACGACCTGATTTGTTGCGAGACAGGGTTGATTCGTGGGTGGTAAAACGCGCAACAACGCTATTCAACTCGTTTAACAGCAATGTTGCAAAAGAAGATGCACGTTTTTGTTGCCAGTATTACCGTAACTTAACTTTACCATTTGTTTTTGTTTAGCAGGAACCGAGAAGGTTCCTTTGGGGAGAACGTTCTTGGATTCTAGACTGGAAGCGTTGTAAAAGAGAATTTTATCGTTATTCAATATAGTTTGAAGAACATTTTAGCTTATATAATAATATATTGCATTCTTTTATTAGTTTTGTCATGTGATGCATGGGGATTGAGAGAAGATACATCGTGTATTCTGTATAAACTGACTTAATTATTCATTGTATGTTATTTAATTATCTTTAGTTAGTGCATGTATCTAGTTAACGTGAAATAAATAAATACGAAGCACAGCCTTCTCAGTTTTATTTGCCCCCATTGAAGTTATCAGATTTTTTGTGCTCTCGATGGTATGCTCCATTTCTAAATCATTTGGCAAGTTGACTCCAATTTTCCCTTTCTTGTTGGTCCCTCTTCCCCAAATAACACGTTTGGACACCTGGTGGGTCAGCATGCACTTTACTGAAGTTAGGAGGTACATTTCTTCAATCGCATACTTGGACAATTTGTTATTGGTTTTGAAAACCCACAAAAGGTATTTCCAATAACATTTCTATCTCCATCACCTTCATGAATTGTGTCATTCAGTTGCATAAGAACTATGAACAGTTCAATCAAAGAGAGGCCATAATTCTGGACTTTGTCATCGACTGTCACACCCAAGTGGAAAACATGGTAGTCAACAAACTTCCCAAGCACCTTATCAAAGTGTTCCTTCTTTGCCTCCAAGCTTGCATTTTGTTCAGGGAAATTTTTTGTAGGCTCACTTTCAGTGTTTTTCATACCAAAGAGTTCTAGGAAAGCTTCCACTAAGTAAGCCCTTGCAACTGACACAAAGAACTCCTCATATGCATCAGGGTTGTTTTTGACAGTTGTTGGAACATTGTAGTGCATAATACGCTCTCTAAAATACTTCAGTGTACCAATTTCACGTGTTGAATTCTGGTTCATCAGGACATCATTAATGAGCTGAAAATAAATACAAAACAATAATAATTATTGTTATTTAAATTATGTAATTTATTTTGCCAAGTAGAATCCAAACTCGACAATTGAAAAGTGGGCTATGAAATGTCCCTCAGCCTTTTTATTCAATGTGTTAAGAACTGTTTTGTATAAAAGAGCTTTTGATTAATCTCTGCTTTGTTTTATATATTTATATGAAGAAGAGATGATTATTACTATCATTACAATATAGATATAGTATTAGGAAACTTAAAGAATTCAACCATCTTTTCTGATTAAGTGTGTCATAGGCAGCCAGATTTAATAAATCCAGTTTGTACTTTTATGCTCAACAGTTGTTGAACGGAAAAGCACTAGATTAAGTATAAAAATCCAAATAATAGTATGTAACTCTTGCAGTCACCATATATATTACATATGTTGCATAGCTGTACTTACAGTTAAGAATGCTTGCTTTGTATGAAAGAGCTCTATAACATCAGGCTGAGAATGTTCCAGTCGGTCCTTAGAAGTGTGAGCTCCAGCCCTTAGTTTACGCCCATACGTAAAATGCACTCTTGTCAACTGATCGCCACCAGATGGACAGTTAAAGTCAGCTGCGATGTGGGTTTCTTGTTCAGGACCTTCATTATCTGTAGCTGCTTTAAATATTGTTTCAAATGTGGCAGATGTCTACCACATCTGCATATTTTTTTTTCATCTTTGAATTGAATTGGCAGTGGAAACACTTCTGACTTCGAGCTCATTTCATTGGTGTACCTGTGCAGAATGTGCTGTGGTACCAGCTTCTTAACTGCTGCAAATTGAGGTTGTTTGAAGAATTCTAAAAAGATTCTCCCCACAAGAACTTTGAAAACTGACTGAAGTTTTTTGACTTCCTCTGAGGTAAGGAGGTAACTCTCCTTAGAAAAATTCTGAATGTCACCAAGTGGCCTTACATTGTCCAAGTGGCTGAAATCAATCCTCTCAAAAACAACAATGCTTGCAAACCAGTTGTGCTGCTTGTTCCTGTGATCTACCCTCATGTTCTTCACTGTTGTTTTGCAGTTCAAATTGTCGTTAACAGTGTAGAATTTCTTTCCAGCTTTGACCAGTTCAACAATTTTGTCATGAAAGTGTCCTCCCATGAGGTCCAGTAGATTGATCATAGTGGTGTGTGACAAGCACACCCTTTGCTTTTCTAAACGTCCATATGTCTGAAATAATAACAAAAAAACAATTTAAAATGATAGTCATCATCAAATTAAAGAAAATCCTAAAAGAACCCCGGGGGAGGTACTTCCATATAAGAGGCTAATGGGGATGTGCTGCTGGATGGAGTCGCATTTTCACGACTGGATTGACTATAATGGGCTCGCATTTTCAATAGATTTGCTAGAATGGGGATACACATTTTCTGCTTATCTGTACAAAGAGCACTAATGTATGTGTAACATTGTGGTCTGTGTTTTTTCCAATGAGTTTATGACACACACGCAAAAGATCACAGTGCCTGGTGCAAAAATTAAGAAGGTGCATCTGTAGTGGCGCAATTTGTAATAATTATCGCACTTTGTAATACCTGTCGCAATTTGTAATGAATCCATCGCACTTTGTAATACCTGTCGCAATTTGTAATAATTCCATCGCACTTTGTAATAATTTTTTGAGAGTGATTCAACTTAATATAATGCCAAAATATGCATGGTACTTCATAAACAAAGATGATGACGTCTGCTAGCATGTAACATGTTCGTAACATTTTCTTTGGTCAAACATGCATGTCTTCCGCTATAAATTTTTCTGCCTTGATTAATCACGTGACTAACTAGAAACGCTTTTATGAAAGACATGAAACTTCCTGTGACATATCACCAAAAAGATATAAATCAAGTTTAAATTAAAAAATATTTAAATAAGAAAGGCAACATTTAACAACAGAAAATTCATGAATAACCTGGCATGCGTCGTCCAAATCCATGTTTGCTTGCCACGTGACACTCGAAGTCTTCGGCGGGGGGGTGGGGGGGGATAATCCCATATATGGATGGGCTAGATAGGTAAGTACCGCCTGATAGGGTATGGTTTTTAAGGATCTCGACCCTTTAATAGAGTATCATTTTTTACGTTGTTGGCCTTGTGTCTTTGGTTTGATTCTTAGATAGGGTAACTCAAGTAGTAATGGATGATTTATTCCATTCTTTCCATTTTGTAGAAAAACAGTAATCCAGAACACGCTCGGAAGAATTGCAAGGTCTTACGAGTTGTATATACGCAGGGAAGGATAATTTTTTACCATCCCCATGGTATTTGCTTTAGAGGACTCCTTACAGAAAACAATTGTTTTAAGAGTACTCCTTTTGTTCCTATATGGGACCAAATCAAGTGAGAATAATGGACCAAATGCCCAGCCGGCTCAGTCTAAGACCCCAAGTGAGTGTTATTAAAACAGGTACATACGAAGGTATTGGCCAGCGACTAATTGGATTTTGTGTTTAGGTTTCTGTTGTGGTTCGAAGGTTTGCCACTAGTGACGTTTTGTTTTATTTGCAGTAAACATTTTGAATCTTTCCAGGCCTCGTTTGATTTAGTTGGCCAAAATATGGAAGCCACTATTACTTCTTTAAGATTGCTTGTTAGACAAGAACGGTGTACTATGTGATGCGTCAACCTGTTATAAGATCTAACAAGGAAAGCTTGAACTCTCCTGGTGTCCTTATTCGAATGATGTAGGATGGATATTACGATTAGCAGAAATTAAATGCTTTTTAATAATGGCTTGTTTGTGTCTAGTGTGTCTAGCTCTGTCTAGATCCTCTACTCTGGCAATGCTCTGTGCAGAGGCACATCCCCGTATTGGCCATATAAGGAAGTACACCCGCCGGGTAACCATTGAATGCAAGTCACCTAGTACAATAGCAAGGTTCAAGAATACAGCATTTCGTAAGTCAGATAACTAATCAACATTAATCAAAAAAAATGTTTTTGACTGTGAATAAAGTTAAATGTTTGAATGAGCGGAGATGTTACGTGCTAGCAGACGTCATCTCCATCTTTGTTTATGAAGTACCATGCATATTTTGGCGTTATATTAATGTTGACGAAGTAAGTTTAATTACTCTCAAAAAGTTATTACAAAGTGCGATGGAATTATTACAAATTGCGACAGCTTAGTTTATTACAAAGTGCGATGGACAGTTGTTACAAATTGCGACAGCTTAATTATTACAAAGTGCGACACGGCTTATTACAAATTGCGACAGGTATTACAAAGTGCGATGATTATTACAAATTGCGACAGTACAGCATCTCTAACTAAGGGTCCACAATAGGTTTGGCGGAATGCGGGATGTGGCTATTTTTGTGGTGATACGCGGGATGCGAGATCAAAACAGGAGCGGGAAGTGGGAATTTTGATAGCGAGCGGCAGCGGGATTTCCTATTTTTATGAGCTTGGGATGCGGGAAACGTAAAGGAAAAGTAGCGGGATACGGGAATTTAGTTTTGTCTTGACCACACCGTTTGACCGACAAAAATAGCTCTTTTGCGTGCAGTCAGCCTTTCAGGTTAAGGAATGACAACTATGAGTATCAAAGACCAAGTGAAGCCTTGTCAAATTTACCCATTATCAACTTTTTCCGGTATTTCTATTTTCATCGTTCGTCCGTGTCCAAATCTCAGAGCTTAGAACTCCCATTCATTTTCAAAAAAAAGTCCTGCATGTTTTGTCTTGAGAGACTTCAACAAGTACGACTGCTGTTTTTTTTAAATGTTATGCAACCAAGCAAGATTTGTTTAAGCCAGGGTGACGCCCAGTTGGTCAACGCAAAAAGCAGCATTTGCCATATAATGTTTTCAAGGCACTGTACCTTGAGGATTGGCTCTCCTATCTTAGGTTGAACAATCGTAACGCCACAGGGACGCTAAGATCATCAAGTCACGTTATGTTGCAGGTCCCGTTAGAATCAGGGACCTTCCAAGACAGCGCTACCAGCGTTTTCAGTGCGTTAACACATTCTACCATGATCAGCAACTCCACAGATTTTAGTTATTTCAAGAGTCAGTTGACAAAGCACCTTAAAACTAATGATGACAAAAAGAAAACTTCAAAGCTGGGTAATACTGTAATAAAAAAGCTGCTTTCTTAGTGACTTTTATTACAGCATTTACCCAGCTTTGAAGTTTTCTTTTTGTGATAATTTTATTAATCACCATAACAGTTCACTGAGGGTCAGTTATAGTGTCGTGGTTAGCTTAAGGTGAACAGCCATATTTCTAGTTTATAGATCTATTGTGAATAAACCAGTATCATTATCGTTATTTCAAAATGAAAAGACCTTTAATCAGAAAGCCCTTACAAGATCAAAGAAGACAATTTCTTTTTAGTACGGCTGCGGCGGGACAAAATCGAAAAAATGAATGCTAATGGTGTCGTTGAGAGCCTTAAACATAAAGCTGCCTATTGCGTGAAGGTCAGTCTTACATAACGTCTATTTCAATATTCAAGCAAGAAAGTCGTGAAAAAATTAGGGTGGGATCGGGATTCGTACGTAAAAAAGGGTGGGATAGCGGGTTAAAGAAGAAAAAATAGGCGGGAAGGCGGGATTTGAGAACCCCTATTGTGAACCCTCCTAACTGCCATACACGTCTATAGCATATCAAATTATAAAATTCACATGCAATGAGAGGGGAGAAGTAAAAATAGTATAATTTTTGAGAAGATGTATGTAATTGCCAGTATGCATACATTTTCTTTTTATCGCAAGAAAGAAAGGAAAGAAAAATAATTACAAAAACAGCTTGCAGTAAGGGACTGATCATTACTTAGAGGTAGCCAGGGCTGCTGCAAATAGACCTATTCAGCTAACTCAATGTTGTACCCAATTCAAACCCTTTGGGAATAAAACGTTTTGTTTCAGGAATTTCCATATCATTTTAAGTGTGAATGCCACATTATAATGCAAATACAATACACAAAGAATCTTATCTCCGGGAGATTTGATTTGGGTTACAACATTGAGTTAGCCTAGCAGGTCTATAGGGAAAGGGTCCATGATTTGGGAAAAAAGGGGGGAGACAGACAAATTTATGCATGTATCTAAGCAACATGAGAGCCACGGGGGGAACAAAGGGTGGTTAGTTTGTTGTCACCATAATCTTTTACAAACAGAGCTACCTTCACACGAGAACTTGATTTAAAGCATTTTAATGAACTTTGGGTCATTGAGTCCTGCTTTCTCTAAAGAAAAAGCTTGCACCGGTTGGGGGATTTTGGTGGGCTGGATGGTCTGTACGAATAAAAATCAAAAAACAATAAATTAGCTGCATATTTTTGGCAATCTTTTCAAACTGATTTATTTCTGTACCTTTGGGTTCTTAATGCCTGCCATCTCTGTGAAGGAACACTTGAAACTATAGTTGGATTTTGGTTGGCTGGTTGGATGGAACAGACTGCAAAGTACATACAGTAAACGCAGTTTAGTTGATGAGTAGCTAGAAATCCTGAGCATCCCACCTTATGCCTATATAGCTTATCTATATTAAACGTGATATTCCAATACGATTCTTACCTTCGGGTTATTACCCGGTTCTTTATGACACACAGGCCTTTTAACTGGCGTTAGAATTCTGAAAATTTTCACATGCGAATCTGAGGCCACATCACAAGACATTCAATTTGTAAGGAATTGAGACTTAAAGTTAGGCACCAGGGCCCAGTTGTTCGAAGGCCGATTAGCCCTTAACCCGGGGTTAAATTTAACCCGGGTTTCTTTTTCTTGTGTTCAAAAGCATTTTCTCGGACAATTTCCTCTGTTATTTTTAGACCTTTCATTCATCAACTTGTAGACAAAAAGAATTAAAGCCGAAATGCTTTTTAAGCTTTCAAATCTGAATTCAAATCTCGCACTAACCCTGGGTTATCTTAACCCAGCTTTGAACAACTCGGTCCAGTAGTATAAGTTAAAACCGGTAGTAAATACTCTCAGGCCGAAGGTTGACTTACCTGATTTCCCTCGTAGTACATGTATGGCAGAAGCAGAACATCTTGTATTGCTTATGCTCACCTCCTGATCACTCGTTTGCTGGTTACCGAAAGGTAAACGTTTTCGTGCTGAAGTCACCATTGAGTGCGGTATTTTTCTTGGCTTTTCGGTGCTTTGGGAAGTATTTCCCGTCCGAGACCGTTTCTTGATGTTTTCTTGTCTACTTGTTATCAGTTCGCGTTCAAGTTCCTTCTGTGTACTCTGGCAGGTCGACGCAAATATTTCTAAGCTCTTGTTTAGACGTAGAACTTTATCATGGCAACTTCTGCAACAAAACTTAGGAAGTTCGTCCCTCTCCATCAGCATACGGGGCAGGGTGGCTGCAGCCCCCCCTTTCGGAAAAAAATAGTATTATTCGGGCAAAACTGATGTACCGTTCGGGCAAAGACACAGTAAGGTGAGACACCTGCTGCAGCGAACGACAGCTCACTACAGACGGCAAAAGACCACTTTCGTATCACAGTTTATTACACATGTATTGACAAAGTCGTCAGTGAACTTCAATCAAGGTTTGAGGGCAATGACCAGGAGGTTTTGTGGGCACTGGGCGAAATCGTATTCAGCCGTTCTCCAAACATCAGCAACATCCAAACTGTATCAAATTTCTATGGCGTGGATAGTGAAATGCTATCAAGTGAGAAGACAATCTTTGAAAACTACGACTGCGGGAACCCATGCCAGAGAAAAAACGCAGCCGTGATGGTAAAGACCATCCATCAAAAGGGTCTCCATGACATTTTACCTGTTCTGTATAAAGTTACCTCCATCCTGGCCACAATTTCTGCAACCTCGTGCTCTGCTGAAAGGTCTTTCAGCGCCCTTCGCCGCATCGAGACATTTTTAAGATCCACAAAAGGACAAGACCGACTTAACAGTATCACCGTTATTAACATTGAAAGAAAGTATGCAAACAAGACAATGCAGAATGACATGCAAAGGATTATTGACATATTTGGGTGTCGACGTAATCGTTCTTCATAATTCTTTTAGAGCTCAAATGGGTACGTTTTATCTCTCACTTCATGGTTTTGTATTTTAGAAATGTTCATCTCGATTTGCCGAAAATATTTGCACTATCTTGAACGCCCGTGCTCTCACGGCATGGCGAAGAAAACTTGACGTCACGAAAGAATCACCTTGTGCATCTGTGACCAACAAGTTTCATTCGGGCAAATTATGTTCAGCCCCCCCAACAAAATTTTTCCCGTACGCCGATGTCCCTCTCTGAGACTTCAATTTCACATACTCTAAGAATAATCCTTTTTAACTGTAACGCCTTTCCACTATCGCTGAAAAAATAGTTTTTTCTCATGGTCGTCTCACCACACAACCGGCACTTACTTTTTGAAATATCGTCCGTCAAAGTTTGGGATCCTTCCATGTCTCACGACAGCTGGAGCGGCCACCCAGAAAACCGCGAAAATTTTGGAACCGTTAAAAGAGCCAATCACAGCGTTTGTTTTATCACGGCTCAACTTTCGGCAGGAGCCAATGAAAAATAGCCTTGTATCCACCTTTACCAGATCTCACTTTTCAGTGTAAAACAGAGTGAGATCTGGGTACGAGATTAACGTTGCATCTCACGCTAGCATTTTTGAGGTGATCTTTGCGGATCTGTTGCTTAGCGAAACTCATCGCCAATAGATGAGCTTGGGAACTGGTGCCTTAAAGGTTGGACGGGAGCCTGAACGCCTCAGGCATAGCAAGGAGGTATTCATGGCAACCCTGTGAGCGGGAACCACCCTGCATGCAGCCGCCAACTGACACCGTCACACTGAAAGAATTCAGTGGAAAATAGTCACCTGACCTAATACTTACCAATGCATAGAAGGGGAGGGACGGGCTGGGAGCAAGAATCCGCAACGATTCGCTAAGCAACAGATCCGCAAAGATCAGCTGAAAAATGCCAGCGTGAGATGCAACGTAAGTCACAAGATAAACTAAAGGCCCCTGCGGACACCCCTCAGATCACGTACGCTTGAGGAGGAGATCGCTGACCGCATTGGCTTGCAATTTAACTTTGCCTTAATTACATTTAGCCACATTTAAACTCATTGCCAATAGATGAGCTTGGGAACTGGTGCCTTAAAGGTTGGACGGGAGCCTGAATGCCTCAGGCATAGCAAGGAGGTATCCATGGCAACCCTGCGAGCGGGGACTACCCAAAATACGCAGCTCTCCAAGCTGCTTGGAGAGAGGAGGAACCCGCAAACAGGAGGGGGCCAGGGGACCTCCGGACTTCCCCAACGACCCCTAGCACTGCGGAATCTCAAAGGTGAGCCCAGTCCCGGGGTAAGACATACCTCACTGGTACCAAGGATCCACCACTGGCTTTCTTCATGCGGAGAGGGCGACGAACCAGTTACGTCAGTTTCTGAGAAAGGGACGCCAGGGCCTCGGCCGGTGTCGTTACGTATAACTGGTAGGCATTACTTGACCACCGTCCTAGAGACTGAATGATAAGCCAGCAGCGGAGAAGATCTGCCGAAGCCAATCTGTGAGTAGCACACGAGACAGAGGACGACCATCTTGCAGCCTGAAAAGAGGACCCGGAGCACTCCCCCGAACGGAGAGATAAGCCATCATAGCTTGCACCGCACAGAGCGGACCCTTACGAAAAGGGGTCGGTTTTCGACACCTTGATTGTGACACGTATACAAGAAGGGGAGGAGACTCCATCCACTGCAATATCCTGCACAGTCAAGTGAATTGAGGAAGAGAAGCTGGCCAGATTGGGCACTGTGAACTCGGCAGCGCGGAGGAAACCAAAGTACCCCAGCGTGCTCGCTGCCCAAAACATGCAATTAGCCGGAAGGTGGCTGTTTAGGGATTTCCAGATTAACAGCATGTGGCTATCCGTGATGGGCAGACGATTAGACGACGAAGAACCCTGAGATCGTTTAATCCCACGAACGACCCGTTGCAAACGCAGACAGTTCTGTAGAGGATCTGGAAATCCTTGCTCAACATGCAGCGCGCGGACGCCACACAAATAGACCTTGATAGTCGAATGTACGAATCTCGCCAGAAAAGTTGCAAAGAGACACAGACTCCATTCATAAGCGGGACAAGGCGACCCAGAGGGATGAAGCTGACCTAGCTGGAGACAAAAGTTGAAGCACTTCCTTTGAGCGGTTGCATAAATCTTGCTAGTGGATGGGGCTAGGCCATGTATAAGGAAGGTGTGACACTGCTGTTCTAGAGAAAACTGGTCAATTCCGACAGGAGCTGGGGAGGAATAGGTGTTGGGGTTGGCTGAGCACCTGGGGCCAACTGTCGAAATTCCTGCCAACGGAAACGAGAAAGAGCATCAGCAATTTGATTGAAGACACCTGGGATGTGTTGAGCGGAAAAGGAGAAGCTATAGCGTGCTGCAGAGAGTAACAAATTGCGGAGGAGTTGCATGAGGGATGGAATCTTTGAAGTCCTCGAATTCAACATGTGGACCACGGCCTCATTGTCTTAACGAAACAAGACATGCTTTTTACACCACTGCGCGCCCAAGACATGTGCTGCCACCAGCACGGGAAAGAGTTCCTTGTAGGCGATGGATTGCTGCTGTTGAGAAACAGCCCAAGGGCCTGCAAACCAGAAGCCCTGGAAGTAGGCCCCAAAACCAAGGGAACCGGCAGCATTAGATGCAACTTCTAAGGCAACGGCAGGAGACAGTCCTGGGTACAACCAAAAACTGACGCCATGCCACTGAGCTAAGAGATGATCCCACCACTGCAGGTCAAGGTGGAATTCTTTGTTTAACCGAATGGGATGATCCTTCTTGCGGAAACAACTTAAGAGGTCGATCATACGGCGGAGGAATGTTCTGCCTGGCCGTACCACTTTAGCCGCATGATGCAAATGGCCAATGAGTGATTCGAGTTCGCGCCTGCAGCACCATTTGCGAGGCAGCCATGAATAAATCAGCTCCTTCAAAGCCTGCAACTTTTCATCAGGGAGACGTGCCACCTGGGCAAGGGAATCTAACTCGATGCCCAGGACAGCTAGCACTGGAGTAGGCCCCACACACTTGCCAGGGTGAAGAGGTAAGCCCAAACGATCACAAACTAATGATGCAATACTAAGGTTCTGCGCGCACTGAGGGGAGTCAGGGGGCCAGCCGTTATGAAATCGTCTAAATAATGTAGCAAATCGGGGACCTTATAGTTGTTAACTAATATCCATTCCACTAGCTCGGCAACACAATTAAAAATAAAAGGGGCGGAACGGAGACCGAATGGAAGGGCTAAGTCAACGTAAAACTTGCTGCGGCATTTAATACCCAGGAGAAAGCGGTCTGAAGGGTGAATGGCAATGTTCCGATAGGCAGCTTCAACGTCGAATTCGGCCATCAGTGCTCCTTGACCAAACTGTGCTACCATGCGAATAACTTGATCTATCATTATGTAATGCAGTGTAAATTCATCAGGGTTAATACCGTCATTCACGCTAGCCCCTCCGGGGGAGGAGAGATCCACAATGAGACGCCACTTTCCCGGTTGACCCTTTTTGGGGGATAACCCCAAAACTGCTAACGTGAAGAAGAGGAACAGGAGGGGAGGCAAAGGGGCCAGCAACCCTCCCCAAGGACACTTCAGTCGCCAGGTACTCATCGATTACTGAGGGGTGCTCATAGGCTGAGGGTTTGTTCCTTTTGGCAGGCTTGAGAGATTGTGACGGAGAAAAACCTAGTTTAAAACCAAAGCGAAGGGCCCCTCCAAGACAAAGGCCACGTGATGAGGATTTGGATGATGCCTCAACTCCCAGGAAAACTGCTTCACTTTCAATGGACTGACTGCAGAAACTGGAGGGAGCGGGACTAAAGGGAGGAGAGAAACAAGAGCATACTTGAGGGGTCAAAAAGCCATACTCCCCCACCCCCCCCCCCCCCCCCAAACCCAAGCGGGACACAGATTAGGGGTCCGCGACCACGGTATGAAGGTAAAGGAGGAAGGACCAGGACCATCCCCCACAAACATAGGTAAGAGACAAACTAAAAAACACAGCTAACAACTACACAATGAAACATGATTTAATGGACAAAGAAGCCACGGCCAACCCTACTCCTAACATGTAACAGCAGAGAACTATGGCTGAACAAAAAACCACGAGGCCCAGAAGCCGAGGAGCAAAGGCTAGCAAAAATGAAAGCACCACCTCAGGTGCGTCTGGACTTGCTGCTGCCACGTGGAGATGCTGGGGATGGGGTATCCTTTTTGGAATCTCCTAAGAAGTTGTGGAAGCCCTGCTAGGGCAGGCTGAGGCACGATGAGACCAAGAACAGCTTGAACAGCGATGCGAAAAACGACATTGGGCATAAGGGGCAGAAAAAACGACCCCTATTCCACGATTTGCAGACAATTTGCGAACTAGTAGCGCCAGCAGGCTCAGCCGATTCATTCGCAAATTCGCCACGCCCACGAGTAGAGGCGCCCGCAGGGTGGAAATTGAAGAGCTGCACGTTCATGTTGGACCAATCGGTCAGATTGGTCGCCGCCGCATGCTCGCGAAAGGCCCGATCATATGCCTCGATTGCTGAACTGCTGATATGTACGAAGAATCAGCAGCTTATATTGACTTAAATCTCTCCACCGATGCGGAAAGTGGGAAGTCAGCACGAGGGAATAAACGGAGAAAGCCTCCATCCAAGTCGCGATGTCCTCGATACGTCGTTTGGCTTTCTTGGGGGTGGACGTGAACACTAAGCGGCCATCGAATAGAAATTGTGGCTCAGGTTCGCTAAGCACAATGTTCGAAGATAGGATAAGATAGGTCGGTGAGCTCCACGAACTTTCCTGCCACGATCTGGCCGACCAGCTTTGCGGGAATTGGTGAGAATCCCGGCCCAACCACAAAGGGCTGATGCAGAATCGGCGCCGAGGCAGAGGGAAAAACGCTATTTATAGCGAGGCCAGCCTGAGACGCAATTGGTGAGGCAGTGATTGCGCAAGACGAAACGAGCGATGGATTCGGGGGCGCAAAAGTGCGAACAAACGACGGTACAACAAGGGCAGGGCCTACCTTGAGAAGAAGATACCTAGCCCAAGGAAGAATGCGAGGAAAATCCAGGCCCAGCGGTCCACAAAGCCGAGGCCTTGAGAACTTACATCCTAGCCGGGAACGCCCCCAAGCATGGCCGACGAGGAACTCTCAGTCGCCTGGTCAAGAACACTGGAATTCCCGAACGGATCCGGGCGAGAAACGGACGCTTGCTCCGCGGCTAACGAAGCTTTGACAGCTTGAACCACAGCGGCAAGGAATTCAGGAGACGGCTGAGCAGCGTACCTGCAACAGCGGTTGATGCGTTGAGCGTGGAACCAGCTACGGGTTGCGAAGAGCTAACAGGAGGATGCGATGAAATCGCCGATGCGGACGAACTATCCGTTGCACTGGTGGCGAAAAAGGCAGCATCTTGACTGTTACGAGTGCTTCAAGAGCTTCGAGAGCTAGACTTATCTTGCAATTAAAGGCCAGAATCCGCAACGATTCGCTAAGCAACAGATCAGCAAAGATCAGCTCAAAAATGCCAGCGTGAGATGCAACGTAAGTCACAAGATAAGGAAAAGGCCCCTGCGGACACCCCTCAGATCACGTACGCTTGAGGAGGAGACCGCTGACTGCATTGGCTTGCAATTTAACTTTGCCTAAATTACATTTAGCCACATAGAACGAGGGCTTTGCAGTTTCATAAGCAATTTCATTAACTCGTGGATCCGCGCATGTGCAGGAATGACTTAGTGTGGAGGGGATTAAGTGAAGGGGAAAGCTGAACGAATAACCATCCAGCCATCTGTTAGCAACTATTAATATTTTGTCGGGATCTATAAAATCGAATGTTATTCGGAGAGAACGAGGAGGAATGGGGCAATGGAGGAATTTTGCAGAATTTTTGAAAATGCATGTGCCAAAATAATCGATATTTCGTATTTTCTTCCCAAACTGTTTTTTGCTGGCGATTAAATTACTCAACATGTCAGCCCTTGCTGGATTTTATGTGTTTCTTTCTTCAGTTTTCACCCTTTGGAATAACGGAAATGTCGTTGATAGTCTATCGCAAATGTTCCGGCGTTTGAATTAACTTTCACTACTTATCTTTCTGCTCTTTTTCGTCCCTTCAATTTTTTCCGCTAGCTTGATCTTTCTTGGCGCCTTAACTGAATTTGCGCCATAGATTCGAAAAGTCTACTTTAACTGGACGAGATTGTCGTTTGGTTAGTCACTATCATCAGTTGTCTTATATATAGGCAGAAAAAGTTAAACAATTGAAAGTTAATTGTGTCATAGACTACGAGCAGGCTTAGGCGTACTTGTGCGATTTCGGGAAGCTGGTTATTGATTTTTGAGTTTCGCCCCTTTCGAGTAAAAAATTTGAAGATACTGCTAGAAGGGAACACCCGCCTGGTACTACTAAATTAAGCAAAGCTTTTAACACTATATTGTGAAATTTGTGAAAGAAATGATAATTTAGTACGAGAAAATTAAATAAAATATGTTTATCACAAAACAATTGGTTTGAAAGGGAATAAAGCGTAGTGATCGGCCTATCCGAAACCTTCTCAGTAAATCGTCAAATTTTGAATACAATATAAAAGAAATAATACTGAATAAAGTTTTTGAAAATAGAGTTAAACGGTAACTCTTTTCGTATTTAACAATGTAAAAAAAATTGCTTTCATGATCAATTGAGGCCCTATACGATCTATACGACTTCCTTAAACACACTCTTGCCTACCCCAAAGTATCAAAAATCGATTAGCTTCGTACAGCTTTTAAAATTCAAATTCCTTGACAATAATTCTGTAAGTACAAATTAATATTTTCAGTTATGTACATTTAACCTACAATAAAGAGTGTTGATTAGAAGCCACTACTATCCTGATGTTGAAAAAGCGAAAAAAAAATTAACAAAGTTATTAATTATAATTCAATTAAAAAGACTGACACCTTAAACATGGTGAAATTGTGCAATGAACTTATATTATTAAATATTCGTAGATATATATAGGGGCACCACTCACCAAGTGATTTAGCACACCATCCACTCGATATGCTTTACAGTTAATTCAAACTTCTTCTTCATTTTCTTCGTTCGACTTTTCCATATTATTATTAATTACCTAACAAGAGGTCCGGCCGCGTTGTTTAGTTTGTCCCTCATTTTCCTATTATAGCCGAAAAGGGTTATTAAATAAACAAAGTAAATTCATCAATTGAATAGAACACCAAAACGTCACAAGGTCATAACTGGTAACCCGTAAAGTTAAAAAGCCTTAAACTTGGTGAGATGTGACGAGACAATGGCGGAATTCGAAAGAGGATGAAGCGTTTCAGCCCAACGGCAGTTTCCCGCATCACAAGATGGCTAAAGACAAACATGAAAGAACTAAGCATAATTTCAGGGAAAAACACCGATTTGTGACCATAATACAATGTAAAGATTAGTAGAAAAAGAGGCACCAGTCATAGTGATGACTTGAATTAGCAAATGAGCCAGGACACCTGTCCACCTTCTAGGATTCAACTTACATCATGGTGTAATTTTTTAATTGGAACTTTTTTTTATTCACATTTACTGCCATAGAGGTTGTTGATTAGTTTGTCACTATTATTCTGGGGTTGAATAGACGCAAAGTTAAATATCAATCAAATTTAGCTTAATCAAGATGAAATCGAATTGAGTTAAACATCACCCTTTTGGTTTGTCAAACTCTACTGACGACATTTTGAATGGGCTGGCCAACTTATATACCTGGGTTGACAGACTTCTAAAAATAAATATTACCCTGCGCTAGACAAAATTTAACCCCTCTAAATTCTATATTCGAAACCAGATTAATCGTTTTTAAAACCATACCCATGGTAGCAGAGCATTCCTATATAGCCCATATATGGTACTGTCTCAAGGACCTATTCTTCCATTTCTGACCCTGCCCTGTCAAAACAGGGTTATCTCATTGTTAAGCTCCATTCCATCCATCGTCAACCATCAAGAGGTGAAGACGAAAACACGTTTGGACAGTTGGTAAGCATCCCTAGTTTTATGGTTTATTTATTTGTTTGTGTTTTATCTTCTTTCTTAAAATAAAAGACTTTTGACTTAAATACTTGAGCTGGAAAATATATGGTTTTTTAACAACTTGAAATCTACCCAGTTTAACACTAAGAACTCGAAGTACGAATTTCAAGGATTGTTCTCGAATCTCTTTTTTATTGTTATTTGTTAAAATGAATTAGCGACTTATTTTGAATCATGATCAACAGAGCTTCCATTAGACACAAAGACATTTTGTAAAAGTTAATTTCATTCTGTGTTTGGAGAGCTGATGAAAACAAAATATACTTGAATCAACGTGGCTAGATCTCTATAGATTGGGATTTTTTAAAAGATAGTAAGGCATCTATCAACCCAAATGATTAGCAGTTACTCGGTTAAATACAAACCAATACCAAGGGAGTCTTTTCAGTCTTGGCAATACAAGAAATTAAACATAAACCCGCTTTATGTTCTCTTGCCAGTAATGACGAATACCAGTAAACTGATAAGGTATTTAATTTGGCCATTGCAAGCAACTGAAAAACGTAAGAAAGTTTACTGTGATTTCAGACGCTAAAAGAAGGGTTTAGTCCTTCCTACACGGCTTAGGGACATCACCGTTTCTGACCAAATTTTTTATATTAGTTAATCGATCGTTAAATAATGGCAGGTAACTATAAGTTAAGAGTGACCCCAGTATAACCAGTTGACAGGACGCTAGGAATTTGACTGAGAGAAATCGGGTTAATTGTTATTCTGTCATTTAATTTTTATATTCAAAACCAAACTTGCTTTTAAAAGACTTTTGGGTTTCTGAGCGGAGTTGCGAAGCGTCATGAAGCCCTGTGCGGAAAACTAAGTCTCCCCCCCGTTCGACCTTCATAAAGATCCATAAAGCCGTAATGTAGTTGAAGTCCAGTTACAATGATTTACTCTTCTAGATGATGTTCTGCACGAAAGTTTGTTGACGTAATCAGATCGATCTCGTTTTATAGGAAAATGCCAACAAATGCCATTCAATTTTGAAAGCAAGGACCAACTTACAAAAAAAGAAGGACCGCGTATCCCAATAAAAGATCTCTGAATCAGCTATAACTGGAAATATAGAAACAAAAAATTAAAAGCAAGGCTGATTTTACAGTCGGAAACTACATTTCTTTTACCAATATTTTGGAAGGCACGGCCTTCCTTCTTCAGGGTCTTACGTACAAACCAAACGACGACTCAAAGACCGTTTCATGTCACCCGGACGATCATTGAGTCAACCTACTTATAAAATAACTTTTCGAGTGGCAAAATAATATTTCACGAACGAGCTCAGCGAGTGAGTAAAATATTGTTGTTGCCACCAGAAAATAAAATTCATATCTTCAAGCCGCCGTGTAATGTTCTTTTTATCATATAGACAAAAAGATACTGATAAAATAGTAGAGAGAAATTACCAAAATTACGTCATCGATAAACTCACGTGTGAGATTATGGAAAATAGACCACTCGGGTCCCGGATGTAGTTTTTATGAATTTTACGAGTGGTATATTTTCCAGTAAAACACTCGCGTCTATATAATAAATACGTTTATTTAGTGAAATTCTACTTGTATTTAAGGACCTAAATTTGTCTGTTATATAAAAAAGAAAATTTAAGCCAGTTAATACTGAAGGAAATATTTTACGATGGTTAGGAGAATTTTGAAGCTTATAAGGAATTGTGAGGAAAAACACTCAACCGTGATTGGGTTGCAAGAGTTGTCTTTCCCACTAAGGTAAATCCTTTTAATTTTTGCCGGCGGCCGTTGCGATCGCTACTGTTGAGATTTATGGCTGAAAATATACAGGTTACGTTTAATTAAAATTTTAAAATCCTCTTTCTGAACAGTTCCTGTTAACAAAATTTTCCAAAAGCGAACTTTTTTCGCGTTTACAGATATTTGATCATGTAAACAACTATTGCAAAAAAAAAAACCCTCTTTGCTAGCTTTTTGATAAGCAATAAGAAAAGTTTAATATTTAAACGATTGTTGTCAAACCATGCATGAACTTTGCTGTTTGAGCAGAACAGATTTGACTTAAAGTTTTTTCGCGTATTCTCAAAACTGTATAGACTTCCCGGAAAGCTTCATTTTACCATTTCTCACTAGAAAAGTTAGCACTCTAGTGAAGGAAGTTACGCGCCCTCCCGATCGCAAAATGATAAAACTTCTAACATTTGATATCTCGTTTTCGCAACCACGACATCCTCGCTAAAACTCGTAGTAGAATGACTAGGACTATCACGTTTTCCCGCCAAAATGACGCTGCCTCAAGCGCGAGAACTACGTACTATTTAGAAAATCCCGTACTCGTAGTCGTGCTTGTCTTAGAATCTAAAGATCTCTATTAGTGTCATCAGCAAAAAGAATGTATACGAAAGTATTCTTGAGCTCATATCCTCAATATATAACAGAAATAGAAGCGACCCTAGGACCGAGGCTGGTGATACTCCCCATAATGTTGTTTGTTTGCTAGAAAATCTATTATTATAATTTACAATTTGACTTCTATTAGTTAGATAGTTTTTATCCCATAATACTAGTATTTTCAATAAGCATATTGCATGATTAACAATCATGTCAAATTTTTGGATAGATTAAGAAATATTCCAACTGTTAATTCACTGTTGTCAAATGCTTATTTTTGGAGTTATAGCAGTTATTGCCATCTCAGTCGGTAAACTAGTAACAGGTGTTTTTTTATTAGCAGACACACTGATAAATATGACCAAGACGAAACTATCAACGATTTATCGCTTCATGGTCTTGGTGTTATTTCTGGTGTCTTGGGTTTCTCTTGAGACGGCGGTTAAGGATGAACAATTTCCCAGCGCTGGCAGAAATGGCATAAAAGGTAAGAAAATAGATTATGTTTCTTTACCACAGTCGCAGGTGACACCACATGGAGAGGCACGTGTCAGTTGTAACAGATATCTTTAAAATGAAACAAATACAACCGCTATACCCTGTATCCCTTAAGGCGAGCCAAATGGAAGCATGACGGGACCATTTTGGGGGAAAACTGACTTGCGCATGCGCAACTTTAGTAAATCCTCAAGCTACGATAAAATGGGCAACAAAAATGGTTCAACTTATTTTCCAACATGGCTGCAAAGGGAGTTCAAGCTATAAAGCTCGTTTTACCACCCTGAATAGCACGGTTTGTTGCACTACGTAGGCGTAATTTGTGGTTAGTAAAACACACGGTTCCTAATGTTCTGAACTGAGTCAAATTTAGAAGGATTTGTACGGAGTCATCGGAGCATAACTGGGCTAATATCTCAGAGACAATTTGCCCCGAAATGCTAGTTTTTGGCAAGTAGTCCTATTGGATGTTGTTCTTTCAGAATACCCTGACAAATCCCATAATTTCACAAATATGTTTTTTATGTCGTCACACTTTAGAACTCGTTTTGTAGCAACGTTGCAAAAAAAAATGCGCAATTTTTGTTTTGTTTTACGTTACCTTAAAGGTTAAACGAACAGTAAAAAAAATATTATCGAAGCGGAGATATTTTGAGCCTGCGATCCTGACTGTTTGAACCAAAACTGATTTCCCAGTTTACAGCCAATCACAGATTTTTTTGAGCCTCCGATGTTTTATACCACTTTTCATTTATTAGCATTTAGGAGGTTCGAAAAATGAGAATTTTACAATTAGGTTTTTTTTCTTGGTTAGAATCCACCGCAGACGAAGGTAATAGAAGAACAGTTGTCGATCGTAGTATAGCTCCCAGCAGGGGACGCCACCGCAGCAGAGGTGGCAAAGAACCCTCAAAGAAGATCTCAAAGAACCAGGAAAGTGGCGGGGAAAAAGGTAGTAGTTCCCTTTGTCCAGAGTCCAACGGAACTGGTTCCAAGTGTAGGTCACAACCAAATGATCCTGGATGTGTATATATGATAAGAATGTCTCAGGGTTCTGGTCCCCACACACCGCCGCTACTCTACAAGGTGGGTTTTACAGACAATCTCATTCAACGAAAAAGAAACCTTAAAGCTGGGAACCCTTTTACGTTGAAATATTTTCAAATTTGGCCTGTTTGCAAAAAGTCTGACGCAGAAGGAAAGGCGAAACGAAAACTTAGAAGCGAAGGGCTAAAATATCAAGAGAATTACAATACTGGAGGAGGAACTGAGTGGTACGAGCTCCCTAATAGAGGCGGTCTACAAGAATTAGTGCGAATGGTCCGCTGCGAAGTTGACGAATATATTGATGGGACCGATGCAGCTCGAAGCAGGTGCACACACTCAGACGTCGGCTCGAGCGACTTAGTAGACTCGTTAACTTATCCGAATCATCCTCCTAATCAAGCAAGCGCAGTCATGGCCACAAATTGTGACCATCTGAACCCACAGTCTACGGGCGGTTACATCGAGAAATGGCGGCAATCTCTCTCAAAAGGAAATGTATTGCATGTTAAATATAACTGTAAATAAAAATTCCCTGAAGTTACCTGTGATAGTTGCTAAAGTCGTTCTTACCCAAGAAGCACATAATAAATCCACTCTGAGTCTGTCTGACCCTGTCTGTTTTAATGATCTTTAATGTACGCATATTCTCCCCAAGGGAGTGGGTACCCAACAAAGTTTTGTACGGAAAGGCTCCGCCACGAAGCCCAATCCCTCGTCCTTTTAAATAACAAATTTTAACCAAAAATGTACCCATTTTGTTTACCTTCTTCTGGCAAATGGTACCTATTTCACGTACTTAGTTTAGTACTCTGCATACCTTTTAATTGCGCGCTGTAAGTGAACTCTCTTTGAAATATAAATAAATCACAAGACCAGAACGTTTTCTCAAATGCACTTGTTAGGCCGCATGGGCCTTTTCACAGACTGGATGAACATATTTCCCTACCCTTTCTTATAGCGGCCAGGCAGTAATATATAAAGCAGGAGTAGACGTTGGCATGCCGCACTACGTATACACACACAGGCAGACCACCCATTAGTGTTTTACACATAATAGAAGAAATACAGACTAATGTTACAAATAGTGAACTGTTAAAAAAATGTCCCACTAGTATTCCTAGTAGCCTCGCAACTCTTTGAAACCTCTAATTTTATCGAACCCTTATATGTCGTCGCTTTAGATGTTTCAATTAAAGTTCCCCTGACAACTTTGTTACTTCGGTCCTGTGGGGCTTTGTGACAGTTGCCAGGCGCCTAATTCCAGCCTAATGCGAGGGGCTCAATTGGGTGGTGGCTTTTACGGTTATCGGCTAAAATTTCGGCTCTTTTACGGCTATCGGTTAAGTTTTTTCAGTTACGGTTAACAAAAAAGCTAAAAATTAATTTCTTTTGTTTCAAAGAGTTAAATATTAATAAACCTGCATTTTTTCTAACTTTTAATAAGAGAGAATGATCTCTCTTGTTTGTGAATAAAGTAATCTTAGCGTCCTTCGATGT
>NC_133209.1:28470944-28528444 GCF_958299795.1 Porites lutea | reverse complement strand
AAATTAAGCAAAGCTTTTAACACTATATTGTGAAATTTGTGAAAGAAATGATAATTTAGTACGAGAAAATTAAATAAAATATGTTTATCACAAAACAATTGGTTTGAAAGGGAATAAAGCGTAGTGATCGGCCTAGCCGAAACCTTCTCAGTAAATCGTCAAATTTTGAATACAATATAAAAGAAATAATACTGAATAAAGTTTTTGAAAGTAGAGTTAAACGGTAACTCTTTTCGTATTTAACAATGTAAAAAAAATTGCTTTCATGATCAATTGAGGCCCTATACGATCTATACGACTTCCTTAAACACACTCTTGCCCACCCCAAAGTATCAAAAGTCGATTAGCTTCGTACAGCTTTTAAAATTCAAATTCCTTGACAATAATTCTGTAAGTACAAATTAATATTTTCAGTTATGTACATTTAACCTACAATAAAGAGTGTTGATTAGAAGCCACTACTATCCTGATGTTGAAAAAGCGAAAAAAAAAATTAACAAAGTTATTAATTATAATTCAATTAAAAAGACTGACACCTTAAACATGGTGAAATTGTGCAATGAACTTATATTATTAAATATTCGTAGATATATATAGGGGCACCACTCACCAAGTGATTTAGCACACCATCCACTCGATATGCTTTACAGTTAATTCAAACTTCTTCTTCATTTTCTTCGTTCGACTTTTCCATATTATTATTAATTACCTAACAAGAGGTCCGGCCGCGTTGTTTAGTTTGTCCCTCATTTTCCTATTATAGCCGAAAAGGGTTATTAAATAAACAAAGTAAATTCATCAATTGAATAGAACACCAAAACGTCACAAGGTCATAACTGGTAACCCGTAAAGTTAAAAAGCCTTAAACTTGGTGAGATGTGACGAGACAATGGCGGAATTCGAAAGAGGATGAAGCGTTTCAGCCCAACGGCAGTTTCTCGCATCACAAGATGGCTAAAGACAAACATGAAAGAACTAAGCATCATTTCAGGGAAAAACACCGATTTGTAACCATAACACAATGCAAAGATTAGTAGAAAAAGAGGCACCAGTCATAGTCATGACTTGAATTAACAAATGAGCCAGGACACCTGTCCACCTTCTAGGATTAAACTTACATCATGGTGTAATTTTTTAACTGGAACTTTTTTTTATTCACATTTACTGCCATAGAGGTTGTTGATTAGTTTGTCACTATTATTCTGGGGTTGAATAGACGCAAAGTTAAATATCAATCAAATTGAGCTTAATCAAGATGAAATCGAATCGAGTTAAACATCACCCTTTTGGTTTGTCAAACTCTATAGCTACTGACGACATTTTGAATGGGCTGGCCAACTTATATACCTGGGTTGACAGACTTCTAAAAATAAATATTACCCTGCGCTAGACAAAATTTAACCCCTCTAAATTCTATACTCGAAACCAGATTAATCGTTTTGAAACCATACCCATGGTAGCAGAGCATTCCTATATAGCCCATATATGGTACTGTCTCAAGGACCTCTTCTTCCATTTCTGACCCTGCCCTGTCAAAACAGGGTTATCTCATTGTTAAGCTCCATTCCATCCATCGCCAACCATCAAGAGGTGAAGACGAAAACACGTTTGGACAGTTGGTAAGCATCCCTAGTTTTATGGTTCATTTGTTTGTTTGTGTTTTATCTTCTTTCTTAAAATAAAAGACTTTTGACTTAAATACTTGAGCTGGAAAATATATGGTTTTTTAACAACTTAAAAACTACCCACTTTAACACTAAGAACTCGAAGTACGAATTTCAAGGATTGTTCTCGAATCTCTTTTTTATTGTTATTTGTTAAAATGAATTAGCGACTTATTTTGAATCATGATCAACAGAGCTTCCATTAGACACAAAGACATTTTGTAAAAGTTAATTTCATTCTGTGTTTGGAGAGCTGATGAAAACAAAATATACTTGAATCAACGTGGCTAGATCTCTATAGATTGGGATTTTTTAAAAGATAGTAAGGCATCTATCAACCCAAATGATTAGCAGTTACTCGGTTAAATACAAACCAATACCAAGGGAGTCTTTTCAGTCTTGGCAATACAAGAAATTAAACATAAACCCGCTTTATGTTCTCTTGCCAGTAATGACGAATACCAGTAAACTGATAAGGTATTTAATTTGGCCGTTGCAAGCAACTGAAAAACGTAAGAAAGTTTACTGTGATTTCAGACGCTAAAAGAAGGGTTTAGTCCTTCCTACATGGCTTAGGGACATCACCGTTTCTAACCAAATTTTTTATATTAATTAATCGATCGTTAAATAATGGCAGGTAACTATAAGTTAAGAGTGACCCCAGTATAACCAGTTGACAGGACGCTAGGAATTTGACTGAGAGAAATCGGCTTAATTGCTATTCTGTCATTTAATTTTTATATTAAAAACTAAACTTGCTTTTAAAAGACTTTTGGGTTTCTGGGCGGAGTTGCGACGCGACATGAAGCCCTGTGCGGAAAACTAAGTCCCCCCCATCCGTCCTTCATAAAGATCCATAAAGCCGTAATGTAGTTGAAGTCCAGTTATAATGATTTACTCTTCTAGATGATGTACTGCACGATAGTTTGTTGACGTAATCAGATCGTTCTCGTTTTATGGGAAAATGCCAACAAATGCGATTCAATTTTGAAAGCAAGGACCAACTTACAAAAAAAGAAGGACCGCGTATCCCAATAAAGGATCTCTGAATCAGCTATAACTGGAAATATAGAAACAAAAAATTAAAAGCAGGGCTGATTTTACAGTCGGAAATATATATTTCTTTTACCAATATTTCGGAAGGCACGGCCTTCCTTCTTCAGGGTCTTACGTACAAACCAAACGACGACTCAAAGACCGTTTCATGTCACCCGGACGATCATTGAGTCAACCTACTTATAAAATGACTTTTCGAGTGGCAAAACAATATTTCACGAACGAGCGCAGCGAGTGAGTAAAATATTGTTTTTGCCACCAGAAAATAAAATTCATATCTTCAAGCCGCCGTGTAATGTTCTTTTTATTATATAGACAAAAAGACATTGATAAAATAATAGAGAGAAATTACCAAAATTACGTCATCGATCAACTCACGTGTGAGATTATGGAAAATAGACCACTCGGGTCCCGGATGTAGTTTTTATGAATTTTACGAGTGGTATATTTTTCAGTAAAACACTTGCGTCTATATAATAAATACGTTTATTTAGTGAAATTCTACTTGTATTTAAGGGGTTAAATTTGTCTGTTATATAAAAAAGAAAATTTAAGCCAGTTAATACTTAAGGAAATATTTTACGATGGTTAGGAAAATTTTGAAGCTTATAAGGAATTTTGAGGAAAAACACTCAACCGTGATTGGGTTGCAAGAGTTGTCTTTCCCACTAAGGCAAATCCTTTTAATTTTTGCCGGTGGCCTTTGCGATCGCTACTATTGAGATATATGGCTGAAAATATACAGGTTACGTTTAATTAAAATTTTAGTATCCTCTTTCTGAACAGTTCCTGTTAACAAAATTTTCCAAAAGCGAACTTTTTTCGCGTTTACAGATATTTGATCATGTAAACAACTATTGCAAAAAAAACCCTCTTTGTTAGCTTTTTGATAAGCAATAAGAAACGTTTAATATTTAAACGATTTTTGTCAAACCATGCATGAACTTTGCCGTTTGAGCAGGATAAATTGGAGACCTTTAGATTCGAAGACGAGGACGAGATTTGACTTAAAGTTTTTTCGCGTATTCCCAAACTGTATAGACTTCCCGGAAAGCTTCATTTTACCATTTCTCACTAGAAAAGTTAGCACTCTAGTGAAGGAAGTTACGCGCCCTCCCGATCGCAAAATGATAAAACTTCTAACATTTGATATCTCGTTTTCGCCACCACGACATTCTCGCTAAAACTCGTAGTAGAATAACTAGGACTATCACGTTTTCCCGCCAAAATGACGCTGCTTCAAGCGCGAGAACTACGTACTATTGAGAAAATCCCGTACTCGTAGTCGTGCTCGTCTTAGAATCTAAAGATCTCTATTAGTGTCATCAGCAAAAAGAATATATACGAAAGTATTCTTGAGCTCATATCCTCAGTACATAACAGAAATAGAAGCGACCCTAGGACCGAGGCTGGTGGTACTCCCCATAATGTTGCTTGTTTGCTAAGAAATCTATTATTATAATTTACAATTTGACTTCTATTAGTTAGATAGTTTTTATCCCATAATACTAGTATTTTTATTGAGCATATTGGATGATTAACAATCATGTCAAATTTTTGGATAGATTAAGAAATATTCCAACTGTCAATTCATTGTTTTCAAATGCTTATTTTTGGAGTTATAGCAGTTATTGCTATCTCAGTCGGTAAACTAGTAACAAGTGTTTTTTTTTTATTAGCAGACACACTGATGATGATGACGACACTATCAACGATTTATCGCTTCCTGGTCTTGGTGTTATTTCTGGTGTCTTGGGTTTCTCTTGAGACGGCGGGTAAGGATGAACAATTCCCCAGCGCAGGCAGAAATGGCATAAAAGGTAAGAAAATAGATTGTGTTTCTTTAACACAGTCGCAGGTGGCACCACATGGAGAGGCAGGTGTCAGTTGTAACAGATATCTTTAAACTGAAACAAATACAACCGCTATACCCTGTATCCCTTAACTCGTTTTGCATCAACGTTGCAAAAAAAGTTGCGCAATTTTTGTTTTGTTTTACGTTACCTTTAAGGTTAAACGAACAGTAAAAAAATATTATGGAAGCGGAGATATTTTGAGCCCGCGATCCTGACTGTTTGAACCAAAACTGATTTCCCAGTTTACAGCCAATCACAGATTTTTTGAAACCTCCGATGTTTTATACCAATTTTCATTTATTAGCATTTAGGAGGTTCGAAAAATGAGAATTTTACAATTAGGTTTTTTTTCTTGGTTAGAATCCACCGCAGACGAAGGTAATAGAAGAACAGTTGTCGAACGTAGTACAGCTGCCAGGGGAGGCCACCGCAACACAGGTGGCAAATCACCCCCAAAGAAGATGCAAAAGAACCAGGGAGGTGGCGGGGTAAAGGGTAGTACTTCGCTTTGTCCAGACTCCGAGGGAACTGGTTCCAAGTGTAGGTCACAACCAAATGATCCTGGATGTGTATATATGATAAGAATGTCTCAGGGTTCTGGTCCCCACATACCGCCGCTACTCTACAAGGTGGGTTTTACAGACAATCTCACTCAACGAAAATCAAACCTTAAAGCTGGGAACCCTTTCACGTTGAAATATTTTCAAATTTGGCCTGTTTGCAAAAAGTCTGACGCAGAAGGAAAAGCGAAACGAAAACTTAGAAACGACGAGCTAAACTATAAAGAGAATTACAATACTGAAGGAGGAACTGAGTGGTACGAGCTTCCTAATCCAGGCGGTCTACAAGAATTAGAGAGACTGGTCCGCTGCGAAATTGACGAATATATTGATGAGAGCAATGCAGCTCAAAGCAGGTGCACACACCCAGACGTCAGCTCGAGCGACCTAGTAGACTCGTTAACTTATCCGAATCATGCTCCTAATCAAGCAAGCGCAGTCATGGCCACAAATTATGACTATCTGAACCCACAGTCTGCGGGCGGTTACATCGAGAAATGGCGGCAATCTCTCTCAAAAGGAAATGTATTGCATGTTAAATATAACTGTAAATAAAAATTCCCTGAAGTTCTCAAGTAGATTAAGGCCTGGGTCATCGGAGTTTTCAGAATTGTTAAAGGGGGGTGGTATAACGTAAAGTATTTTCAAGATATCCCGTGACTAACAATTTAAGGCCAATCATAACCAAGAAATCTTCCAAATTCATTTTAAAAATTGTTTATAACTGCATCACGTGACCAGCCACGCCCTGTTTTATCGAGAAATCCTTTGAGTCGAAATTCCCACCAGAAAGAGAGTAAACCGTTTTCCTTCAGTAGGTCCAAAAAGTGGCTACTAACAGTCTTCATGTAAAAACAATCGGAATGAACAGAGGTCAATAAACGTCTTTCTTCTGTCGATAATTTTAGGTGGAGGAGGACTGGCACTAGTCAGTGAACACCAATTGCACCTGCCAATTGTTATGCTTTGAACCATTCCGAGCTGATTTTGTAGACACTTTGTAGGGACAATGTTTTGATACAGAGAAACTGGAGCTACTTGTTTGGCAAGTGGTGGGAATCGTTGGTTACAATTTTTGAACAATAGAGGGCGTGGTCGATCAAATAATTGAACCTTCTTTTTTCAAGTTTTTTAAATTTAGTTTACCTCACCATATATCGTCCCTTGTGGATGTCTTTAACCATAGTTTTTGGAAACGGTACATAAAAGTCATAAACGACTTAGACCCAGGCCTTAATCTACCTGAGTTACCTGTGATAGTTGCTAAAGTCGTTCTTACTCAAAAAGCACATAATAAATCCACTCTGAGTCTGTCTGACCCTGTCTGTTTTAATGATCTTTAATGTACGCTTATTCTCCCCCTGGGGGTGGGTACCCAACAAAGTTTTATACGGAAACGCTCCTCCACGAGGCCCAATCCCTCGTTCTTTTAAATAACAAATTTTAACCAAAAATGTACCCATTTTGTTTACCTTCTTCTGGCAAATGGTACCCATTTCACGTACTTAGTTTAGTACTCTGCATACCTTTTAATTGCGCGCTGTAAGTGAACTCTCTTTGAAATATAAATAAATCACAAGACCAGAACGTTTTCTCAAATGCACTTGTTAGGCCGCATGGGCCTTTTCACAGACTGGATGGACATATTTCCCTACCCTTTCTTATAGCGGCCAGGCAGTAATATATATAGAGGATACACGGTGGCGAGAAGATATGAATCTTATGTTCGAGTGGCAAGAACAATATCTCACGAGTGAGCGAAGCGAACGAGTGAGATATTGTTCTTGTCACGAGAACATAAAATTCATATCTTCGAGCCAACGTGTAATGTTCTTTTTATTATATGGAGAAACCAATTCAACAAAAGCAAAAGGCGGGAATCGTGACGTCATTGAACGATACGACACTCACAAAGGTGACATACGGAAAATACGCCACTCGGGTCCCGGATGAAGTGGCGTATGGAATCTACGAGTGGTTTAGTTCCCAGTAGAACACTCTCCTCCATATAATAAAAAGCAAGAGTAGACGTTGGCATGCCGCATTACGTATACACACCATACGTAGACCACCCATCAGTGTTTTGCACATAATAGAAGAAATACAGACTAATGTTACAAATAGTGAACTGTTAAAAAAATGTGCCACTAGTATTCCTAGTAGCCTCGCAACTCTTTGAAACCTCTAATTTTATCGAACCCTTATATGTCTTCACTTTAGATCTTTCAATTAAAGTTCCACTGACAACTTTGTTCCTTCGGTCCTGTGGGACTTTGTTACAGCTGCCAGGCGCCTAATTCCAGCCCAATGCGAGGGTCTCAATGGGGTGGTGGCTTTTACGGTTATCGGCTAAAATTTCGGCTCTTTTACGGCTATGGGTTAAGTTTTTTCAAGGGTAGGCTGTCAAACATATCTATGTTGGCTTCCTTTTATTAGGCTGATTTAGTAACAGAACGGGAACGTCAGTTTACAACGGCGCGTGCAAATCAAACAACTGGTTTGACCAATGGCAGAGCGGCAAATTGAGCACCGGAAGTCGTGTTTAGTCCTTTCCGCGCGCTTTCCCGTAGTCAGTTGACGTTCCCGTTCTGTTGCTAAATCAGCCCATTGAGTGTAGAAGGATCCCGGAGAAATGAGGGAAGTGACTCCCATATGGATATCGAGATGCTCGTCGGAAATTTAGAATTGGCCGTTTTCACACTCGAGACGGATTTGAGACGGATAATCCGTCCTCAAAATCCGTCAAAATTGACGGGAAAACAGCTGGATAAAATCCGGCGGATTGTCCATCCAAAGTTAAGACCGTTTCATTTTCAAATTAAGACGTATTATCTGTCGGACGCGAATTATCCAACGGATAATCCGTGTTAAGTGTGAATACGGCCTTTATGACCTTAAGGGTGACCAACCTGGGCGTGGCTCAGGCCTAAACAAGGCCTTTCAAACCATACAACAAATCCGGCACTAAAACCAGTTAGAGCTTTAGTGATTCACGAGAATTTATTGATCTTTGTTGGCTGTTTAATTTCGGAGAAACCCACATTTGTTTAGGTTAGTTCCCCTTATATATGCATCTCTACCATGATTGCAACGTATCAACGTATATATCGACTTAAATACCGTTCAGCAGGTCCCAAGACCCACTGCAAACATTAACAAGTATCTAAGGCACTGAAGGCACACTGTATATTTGCGTGGCTGTCGATCTCCATTACAAAGAATGCCTGCTAAGGGTATTTTACGGAATGATCTTAGTTCATTTTGTTATGATTTGAGGCAGGCAGAAAATGCACATCTGAAAATGTCATTCATTGTATAACCTGTACGCTACTGCAAAACATGAAAGATGATGAAAGGAAATAACAAGACAAATCGAAACCAGCTATACGGACACCCGGATTATAAGAACACCAAGGCCTGTCCCCTTGGTGTAACCGTCCGTGGTACTTACTTTTTACATGGGAAAACCGGAAATCCTGGTTGGAAAATCAAAATAGTTCGCGCTATTCCGTTTGGAAAGCTTCAGAAAATGTGGGTTGTGATTTGAGGTGATGCAATTTTTCCACTCTTATCAGACTGCGTGGCAAGCTTTTGGAGGAGAAGGGAAAGGGAGTTTTAGACGCGAGAGAAACGCGAGGGGCGTGAGAGGAGGGAGGGAAGGAAACGCCTGCCAGGAAACCGTTGTTTTCGCCATCCCGCCTACTAATTATGTATGCAAAAATAACGCAACTGTGAATGACTAACTGTCAAATAAGTCTAGCGGGGAAACACTTATTTTTAGCTTTTGTTTTTCTGATTAAAAACAAGATATCTGAAGTGTAGGTACGTTCTATAAAAAATTTCAAATGTTTCCTTCCCTCCCTCCTTGCACGCCCCTCGCGTTTCTCTCGCGCCTAAAACTCCCTTTCCCTTCCCCTCCAAACGCCTGCCACGCAGGCTACACTCTTATAAGCCTGTTCAGCTTACTTGGATATATTTTTTAGCGAGTCGTTCTCCCACCACGTCCACTTTTCTAGTTTTATGTTTATGTGCAAGATTTCCACCCGGGTGGTTTGTGTAATAAATAGTAAGCAGTACGGATTCTGCTGTATCACCTGTCGAGTAAGTAAGTAACGGCTAGTGATGTTGTAATTTGAAGTTATGTGGAGAAAGTCGATATACCAGCTGGTATAAGATTCCAGAATAAACTTGCGTAAATCTTAAAGTCGGATGCAATAGTAACAACTGACGTTTCAGCCCGGTGAAAATCCTTATTTTAAAGTCAGGCCTTTGTAATTACGTCTGACTTAAGGTTTTTCTTTAAAAATTTCAACCTTTTTGAGAAAAAAGGTCTTTATGATCAAAAAGGAACATGAAGAAGAAGAAGAAGATCTTTGTTGAGCATGCGCTGGATTAAGCTACGGATATAGTTTCGAACCCAGGACTAACAGCAGTGTGCTTTCTACAGCGGGTTCGGTTACGAACATAGGTTTATCAATAAACGGATGCTCGTACTCGAAAAAGGGCCAACAGATGAATTTTATGGCTTTAAAAAGGCCAAGAAAACGTTCTATTATGAGATTGATTCATATTTAAAAGACAGTGCATTTACAGCAGTTAAAAGGGATGCAAAGTTCTAAACAAGGTATGTGAAAGGGGTACCATTTGTGACATTTGTCAATGGAAGGTATACGAAAGGGGTACCTTTTTCGTGAAAACTGGTATATAAAAGCGTAAGGGGTTGGATCTCGGGGCAGAACCTCCCCGTATAAACATTTTTTGAGTACCACCCCCCCCCCCGGGGGGGGTAATAGGAGGCTTTGCTCCGCGCAGGGTTTGTTTCTCATATATAACGAAATTGTTTACTGATTAACGTTCCTTCTCTGCAAATCCAAGTAGAACTGAATGCACCAAGTACGCAAGTAACCTTGAAGACCAATCTACGGAAATCTTCTTTGATCCAACATGTAATTCAGGGGTAACCTTCAGATATCTCTTTTCGGCTTGCACTAGTTTGAAGCCACCTTTTTGTATGAAGGGCAGAGTTTCATGATCACAGCGACAGCCATTAAACAAAGTGGGCCAGAGGTGTGACTTTGAAACAAGCTGCTGTAGGATATACCTCAAAGTCCAGGGCTTTCCTGATAACAGGAAACAAACATAACATCACAGAATAATTTTTTTTAGAGAACAATGCTTATTAATAACCCTTTTTAAGGTGATTCCCTTTCTTGCACTGCGCATCAACTACTTTGCGTAACATTGCAACAGCAAAGGTAGCGGTCATTTTCATCAGTCGCCCGAAAAGAGTTTAAAAAAGGCCCCCTATGTACTCCAAATCGTGTTTTACAATAGCGATTCTGATAACTCCTCCCCCGGCTAAAATGGAGTGCGGCTTAAAACTCGCCCTATTCCCTTCATGTAAAACCACCTTAGTCAAACTATCACACAGTGGTTCATGCTGTATCTATTTTCAGCATTTGAGAAGAGGAAACTGATCAAAATATTCAATAGAATAAAATGTGACACATTCTGTGAGGCCTTTTGTGAAAAAGTGAAAACATCTGCACAGGAGGCTGGATTACCAGCTGCTGTCCAGAAAAATGAGCCTGAGCTCCAGCTTAGATTCTCAGGAAGGAACAAGATTGGACCTGAGAGAGTGGTTGAGATCAAGTCTTCTTAAGATAAGTGCGAAAGGATGTAACAACTCCCAACAATGTTGTGACCTGCAGTGCATCATGGGAAGGATACAACCCACTAGACCATGAGTAACGTGGGTGCCCAGCCCCAACAATGTTGAAAGGAGTGGGCAAACAGATCCAACAATGTTGAAAGGAGTGGGCAAACAGATCCAACAATGTTGAAAGGAGTGGGCAAACAGATCCAACAATGTTGAAAGGAGTGGGCAAACAGATCCAACAATGTTGAAAGGAGTGGGCAAACAGATCCAACAATGTTGAAAGGAGTGGGCAAACAGATCCAACAATGTTGGGCTACACTTTGGCAATCATGGAATAAAAGGAATGTTGGGACTTGTTTCAAACTTTGCGCAGCAACTCCCAAAAACACAGAACAACATGCAACAGGTGTGCAAAGGGGCGCAACAAGTCACATCCAACAATGTTGGGAGTTGTTGGCCAACAATCTTACATCCGTTTGTACAGGGCTGTAGATATAGCTATGGAAGTTTCCTCTCACTATGTGATAATTCAGTCACCTAGTTTAACTCTTCTACTTTCAAATGTTAAAAAACAGCAGCAATACTGTAAGAGTAAAATGTTATCACTACACACCCAATACATGCTCCATGAAGAAAAATCTTCCTCCCTAAAACAGACATCAGCAAAAATATGTTATGTTGAATGATAGCAAGCACTAAACAAAGAGAACAAACACGAAAAAGAAATTAAGTTTGTAACCTGCTGATACTTAATTAATACAGAATGACTTTTAAATGATTATGACATTTCATTATTGTCATTGTGGTTACATACAGCTCACAGTGATATTCAGTTTTTATAGAGCTAACTGTATACAACCACATTTTATTCCTCCACTCCAATATTTGGGCCTGTGGAGGAATAAATTGAATAAATTATAATGGAAAATATAGTGCTCATCAGAATACTGCCTGCATAATGTAATTGAACTGTAGAAATCATGAGGCTGAGAAGGATATAAAGAGTTGTGCTGATAAAGGGGCATGTTTGAGCCTCAGCTCACAACACCCTCCAAGTTCTGCATATTTCTTCATTTCATATGAATGCCACATCCAATGATTTTTTTTATCACTGAATTCAAAATGTTTTGAACTTCAAAACATGTTTCTCTAAACATACAGATTCCAGTCTTAAAAATATTTGCTTTGCCAGTTCTATTGGCAGTTTCAGGATATGAAAGGATGTTTATTCTAGCAGATATTGTTTAAAATAATTGTGGTTGTCACCTGTATTTTTGCTATCCCTGCTAATTATGTTTCTGAGGAAGTAGTTTGGCTTTTTCAGTTTTGCATTATTTTCATCCATTTTTCCCATTTTTTCCATTTTTTTCTCTGCTCTGGAGAAACAGCTGACAGAGCCAACACACCATGCATCCCTTTTTCTTCTATCATTGTTCTACCAACTAAGGCATGAGGCCTGATAGGAATTTAGGTGGTGAGTCGCAGCCACCAGAGTATAAAGACAACATATAAAGTTGTACCGCATAACACCCCATGAAAAAGGGAATTAGAGGCCATGTGAGGCAAAGAAAAATATCTGTTGACCTTGGTGAGACTTGAACCTATAACCTACTAAGCTATGAGGCCTGAGGACTGAGCACGTTGTGGGGAATTAAGGTAGTAGATCACCATGGAGGGAAGATTAAAGTTGAGCTGTGTAACACCCTAGTAAAGAGAATTAGGGGACAATGTAAAGCAAGAAGAAACTCTTTTGACCTTAACAAGCCCATGACCTCTGTTCAAGATCTGCCATTGCTTAACAACTTAGAGGCCTGAAGAGCAAGGCATTGGGAATTAAGGTGGTGGATTGCAGACCAACATAACCTGCACAACAAGCATTATATTTTCCCATTTTTCAGGTTTCACGAAGTAAGAGGTGAGTAAGGAGCACTAGTTATGCATGATAGGGGAATGCACTGAGAAAATAACACAACAGAGCTACATCTGGTACAACATTACATCACAGGCAGCCCAAGCGCACTATTTGTGGGTTCGGGCTTCAGAGGTCATTTGGTCGGAACACTAGAATTATTAGTGTATTATCTGATGCCAAATAAATGCAAAAATCTTAAAGATATGAAGTCTTCTTGTTTGTCTTTCTGTACTAGTAGCCTTTAAACGCCGTTAAGTCGACTTTCTTTCCATCGAGTACTGAACACTATAAAGTACTCGATGGAAAGAAAGTCGACTTAACGGCGTTTAAACCGGCCGTAGGACACAGAGTGGCTATGAACTAAAGGTAAGGGAGCTTTTTGAATCAATATTTCGCGTGATCATGATATTTTTTTCTTAGCGTTGTAGATTCAAATACATGTGACAAAATTCGAACATTAAGGACCCGAATCACATGTAATAATGCAAGAAATATCGTTTTATCGTTATAGTTTTTTTGTTTTGCTTTTTTAGCCTATGACTAATATGATTATCTAAAATACTATAATAATTATTGTAGCCATTTATTTTTTCATGTATAATTCTGTTCATATTTTTTTGGAATAAGTAACTGAGGGAGCCCATTCCTTTTTAGCCCAGTGTTCTCCCTTGGGCTTCCTTGCTATGAGCATTTCAATACTCAGATTTTCTTGTTTTTCTACATCCTTATGGCAAAAAATAAATCATAAACTGATTAACTGAACTGAACTGAACTACCCATGGACACCTGACTTAGATCTAATCCAGAGGTAATGTGGGCTCAATGTCCTCTGAGGTCAAAAGATTTTTTCTTTACCTCACGTGGTTCCCTTATCCCTAGTTCATGGTTAATGAGTTATTTGTGGCACTTTCTGTCCAGATGTTAATTCTCTGTTCCACAATTTGTTTCTAACTGACACTAACATAAGACAATCACTATACTCACAGGCATTAAAACTCTTTTCACTTCTTGAACAGTTTTCGCTATTTGCTCCTCAGTTAGGGAACACAACAACTTTGTACACACAACAGCAGCAACAGAATTGTCCTCAACACCGACTTTTCCTTCGGCACCACTCATATCCTCTGATGAAGCTACAATAAACGTCTTCATTTGAACTCTGCCCCCAGCTTTTGCCAAATTTTCTTTAAGTAGTTTCTCCACATGTGGATTGTAGTCAACTGCTATAAGAGACATACCTTGAGGATAATCATCAAAGTTTTGTCCCGCACCAATGCCAATTTCCAAAACATCACCTTTAAGTTGCTTAAGATGTTCATCAAGGTCTGAGAAGAGCTTTTGCTTCAAAGGTGCAAAGAACAGGCCAGCACTTTTTGACCATTGATTTTGTCTCTCGGCAAATGACTTTTTGTACCAAGCTGACGACATTGCCATTTTTACAATAATCTTTGTTAAAATCGCTCCAACTGCAGCTATTGTTAACACAGAGCAAAGTGCCCAGAGAGCCGCCATCATTAATTTAGGACAAACTGTTAACCTGCGTGTGAGTGGAGTGTAGAGACAACGCCTTCAAAAAGCTAAGGTTGACAATGGTCTATTCATTTGACCTTGATTTGCTGAAAACGGATAATCTGGCACTGTCATGTATAGGAAACGAAATGTGCTCGATGATGATGACGATGATGTACTTCTGTGTGAGCCCGCGCTCAGATAAGGAGCTGGCGGTTTCGTACCCAGATCTCTTGTTAACGGATCTAAAGTACAAGATTTCCAACGACAACTTCTCGTACTAAATTTAAGGTGGCTGTATAAGTTTTGGCAGTTTGTGAGTATATGTCATTTGCAAAATTTTGGCAAGTGAAAAATATACTGATGAAAGATTTTGATTGACAGGTAAAATTTGACGTTTTCGTAGTTTCCATGGCAACATGAACGAATGCATACAACCTTAAAGGTTCACTTTTGCTCAGTTTACATAAAATTCACTCATTAGATTTTCCTATAAACTTGCACACAGCTTACTATAATTAAACATGGCATTTGAAACTTATTTGACCAAATTTTAACAGACGGATTTTCTAGATAATCAATAATATAATTGTACAGTGGAGCCCCGCCTTACGGCCACCTCGTAATGACCGTAATAACGGCAACTTTTTTTTTGGCAGCCTGGCAAAAACCGCCATACATTTTCTTGTAAAAAAAAACCTTCGTTAATTCGGCCACCCCGTTTATACGGCCATTTTTTTTTTGGCCCAATGGTGGCCGTATTAACGGGGTTCCACTGTACCGTAATTATTATATGTGTCGCAAAATTTGTCTGTTCAACTTCCTTTTTAAACAATACCCCCGAAATCTAAGAAGAAAATAGTAGCTCAAGCTCTTCCTAGAGAAGACTCAAGAAGCTTTAAGAGGCGGGGTGGGGAGGGAGTCCCCAGAGAACCTGCTCACGGGCTATGATCGACCACATTAGACTACCAAAGATATAGATGATTCAAGAGAAAGATTTAGATCGCGTCGGTGTAAGAACACCTCCATCCACCGCACACGTTCGATTAGGCCCTATGAAAATCCACTTCCATTGATCTGCTGATGTCTTGTGTCAGTTTTTTAAGCTGAGCCCCTTTTGGAGGTGTATCCTGAGACCACCAGTGGGTCGAAAGAAGTAAAAAAAGGGAGTGAGTTGGGGGGTTACCTGCCTTTTCCCTCTCCCCAGTCCACCACTGCTGTTTCGGTCCGTTTGTTTTCTTTTGCCCCCACTACAGAGCCAGGTCCCTGGCTAGTGGAGGCGAATTTGTTAGCTTAATTCTGATTATTGTACATAAGTTCGTTTCTGCACATGACGAGCTCCTTTGTTTTTGTTAGTTGATGTGAACTACACTGTAATGTTACAGTGTTTGTTCTCTTGGATCTGATAAAACAATGTCACCAGTATCTATTTATAGTAATACTGACATTTGAATAACAAAACTTTCGACCCAGTAATTCAAATAAGCGCCCCCAGCGCTCCCAGCGCTAATTACGGCATTCTTTGGAAATGCTTGGTTTCACTGCAACTATCTGAATTTCGTCTCAATCCCCCCTTCATTTTAACGATCGGGACAAAAATTAAAAACTGGAAACCTTGTTTTTTCAGTACCTTATTTTTGGCTGCCTTTTCTCAATTTAGTTTTATTTTAGACATTTTACGTCATCTTCACGGCATTGTCCTCAGAGGAAACTGAAAGTAATTGTACCTTCTGGAAAATTTTAATAAATATGTTAATGGCTTCAGTTATATAAACATTAAGCATGGTAATTTTTTGTGATGATTATGAATGTTAGTTTTATATCATATTTGTTCTCCTTTTGCATTTTAATTTCAGAAAATAAGTCTAAGAACAGTCAACGCAGACGCCTGGACATAACTTTAAAAAAACTCGTCTTCTTATCTGATTGTTAATAAACAACACCATTTGAAATGAGCTGTGCAAAATCTGAGAAGACACAATAAAAACCGAAAAGGTGTTAATGAGAGTCCTTCAATGATCTCTACTCAGGATTTTACTGGTTACGTTCGTTTTTAATAAGTATGCATCACTTTTGTCAAAAAATGGATGTTTTCAACCTGGATGGTCAGGCATTGACTACACTTTTTTTAATCATAGCTGCTTTGTGAAGGAAACTTAATTGCCTGCATAAACATTTATGCCGACGTATAGTCATTTAGTGCGTGTATAAAACAATGCTTTTGACGACCGTTGGAGAAAACATAGAGATCTTCTAAGAGAAAAGCATATTTCACGGTACTCATGATGAGTTTACAGGTGATCAATCAGGTACTTCTACCTTTCTATGCAGTGGTTGTACTGTTCGGTATCCCATGTAACGTTCTATTTATTGCAGTGGTTAGAAGAACACGTGTCATGCACTCAACAACAAACTTTTTGCTTGCCAATATCGCTATTGCTGATGTTATTTCTCTAATCGTCTGCATCCCTGGGGTGATACTGCAATTTATTGACCATCCAAAGGGGGATCTTGGCAGTTTCCTCTGTAAATTTGTTACCATGCACCACGTCGCTGGAGTAACACTGCTAGTCTCTGGTTTTACACTAACGGTTATATCGGTTGATAGGCATAACGCTCTGCTTCGACCAATGGACGAAAATATACGTCTTCGAAAGAAACATGTTAAATTTGCTATTGGCCTTATTTGGATCTTCTCTACTGCCCTTGTGATACCACTTTTTGTCAAACAGCACTACGTAGAGGAGGTAAATAATTGTCATATGGACTGGAAAGCAACAACGTCTAAAGCTTACTGGGGAATATTGGCGGTTCTGGTAATGCTTTCGTTGCTGGTAATGTCAGTGTGTTATTTTCGCATTGTGAAGAGTATTTTAAGTAAAGAGTTGTTAGCTGAAAACAGGCAAGAAGGGAGTATACCAATGTGGGATGAAGACAACAAGAGTAAACGGAAACTGGTCAGGCTTTTAGTCAGTGTTACGGTGATTTTCACCATGTGCTTTGTTCCATTTACCTGTGTTTCGGCAATGAGTATTTCAACAAGTACACTGTCTTACAAAGTGCCGTATTTTTTAGTGTATTTTAGCTGCTCAGTAAATCCTGTAGTGTATATAATTCAGAGTTCCAATTACCGGACAGGTATAAAGTATCTCTTTGCCAACAGACGCAGAGTTCATGCAATAAAAGAAAGTATCATCTTGTCCGCACATGTCCGCACATCTAAGCCTCTTTAATGTGCTGGCCGGAGACAAGGAATAAAACAACGTCTGTTTTACTCGTGAATGCCTTGCCAGGTTTGTTGTGGGAGTGAGGTTGAGCCGATGGTCTCTCGGTTATACAGTGAGCAATAATTGAACCCATTACCACGCGCGTTAGCTGTTGATTCAAATTCATAAGGGAATTTGTTGGAAGAGCAAGTCACACCGCATCAAGGCCAACCTAAGTGGCCTAAAATTTAAAGTTATCGGCCTACATCCTACCGCCGAGTTATCAGTGTAAAAATAATAGTATAACATCGGTCCGGACTCTAATTATTCAACAACTGAAGTAGCTCAGTACGCTTTGGATGAAATATAAAAATCACGATGTCGTAACCTTAACTTTGTTAGTGTAGCTATACTCTTTAATTGTTTGTTAGATTTATTTCTAAATTCTTTAATTCTTCAAGAATTCCAAAATTGTTGCTCTAATAGAAACGGTAACAGTGCGACAATTCGAACAATAGCCGTATTTATACTAGAGGACGTCTAAGACGTCTTTGACGTTTGAGACGTTTAAGACGTCTTAGACGACTTAGACGTCTAGTATAAATACGGGAAATAAGGCAGACGCATTAAACGTCAGACGAATAAGACGTCTGAAGTTAAGTGCGTCCGATCGACACACTTAACAGATGAATTAGTCGTCTCAGACGTTTAAGACGTCTAGTATAAAAACGGAACGCACTTTACGACGCACTCAACAGTCAGACGTTTAAGACGTCGTCTAGTATAAATACGGCCAATAGCACAACAGTCGGCACAACAATGTTGCAACTCTGTCTTTCGCAGAAAATTGATGGTACGAATCGTCCACTATATGTAACATCGTCGTTACTCAGTCCTAAAGGGGTGTAAGTAAAACGCGGGGTCAGGGCCGGGCCCGGGGCAGGGGTCGGGTCGGGGTCTATCCTGTTTCAAAGAATGCTATTTTAGGGTTAGGGTTAGGGTTAGTGTCAACCCGCCTAAGACAGCATTCTTTAAAAAAGACAGAGCTCGACCCCGGACCCGGACCCGGTCCCGACCCCGACCCCCCGTTTTACTGACACCCGTCCTGAAGCAGGTACAAAACCTTCGATTGACAGCATTTCCTTATTTCACAGTGCAACAGTAGAAGGGGTGAGATAAAGTCGAGACATCAACTTCTTATTATTTTGACAACAATAAATTAGTTATGGAGAATACTGTATAAATGATCTGAGTGTTTCCCCCCTGGGACATTGTCGGCGTATATTGCCCTGTATAAGTAAGAGATGTTTAATTCGGATGATTTCTATGTCTGTAATGTCTTTATTTTTGCAACCAAAAAGGTGTATTTTCCACTTTAATATCTTAACCCGCTTAACACTTGTGTCAGTGTTATATCCCGTTTATACGGACACTTTCTATGGATCCATCAGTAAGATATCCGTATGTATTATCGAGGTTTCTCTAGCGATTGTGTCACATGATGTACGTCAAGGGATTAGCATAATGTATAGCGCACTGCAGCTATTAGCATTTCTCAGTGTTGAGTCACGCTTCAGATACGACTTCGCGTACCTGAATTTTCACTTTGAAATTGCTGCTACTTGCGATGTAAAAAGGGCCGAAAATATTTGAGAATGGTAGGTATTTTAGTCACAGGTTATTCCTGTCATCCTTTCCTAAGCAATATTTCCAAGACATTTTTTCCTGTGCTCGTTATCCTAGCCAATATCGGTGAAAATAAATACACGCACGAATTTTAAAATAGAAAGCTCCAGTTTTTCAAGTCACAATCCGGTAGTTGATTAACTAATCCGTTGCGAAAATTATGAAGTTTGCCATTAACATATTGGCGATACGAAGAACTGAATTGAGCAAGGTAATGATTCATGTTGAGCTACTACAAGTTTGCTTATTCAGGAGACTTATTAGAATATAAAAACACTGATAAAAATTATGCATCCATTCTCAGTTGTTCTTTTGTGCATCCATTACATGATCAAGGAGATAACACTCTCTGACATCTGCACAATTCTTCAGATTATACGAAAGCCAAATCCAATAATTGCTTTATAATTCATCCAAAATAATTCATGCTATAAAAACTAACTTTTTAACTCGATAGATACGATGTTAAGTTCCCATTTGCTGATTTGCGTGATTTGAATGTTTGATTAAGCAGATCTTCTTTAATTAATAGTATAGCTATCACCTGCAGAGTTGTGTTGTTGTTGTTGTTCTTGCTAAGTTGTTTGGCAGTAGTTTGGCCATTTAAACCCTATTTCTTTTTCGTGCAACGAGTGACAATTTCCGCCATTTTCTCTAGCTCTACCAAAAGTAAACGCAACCTCGTGCCCAGGGTGTCTCGCCAACCCTCTTTTCTGGCGATATTGACACCATATATCTGATGTATTGGATCGGCGCAAAGCCGTCATTAATAGTCCCGGCGTTCGATTTATTAAAATTCTAGCGCAATTCTAGGTGTATAGCAGTGGCCCTTATAAGAAGACCATCTTTCCCAGCCGAAATATTGGCGTGATTAGATTTTTCCTTTAGCTTGCGTGCCCAGTTAGTTGCGATATAACGCGCGAGGGGGGCACGCGCGAAGAGGAGAGGAGGCCTCCTCTCCTTTTTTCCCACGTAGGTGCGCGTGCGTGTTCTCGAAATTTCCCCATACGCCCTATAGAAATTAAAACCGGCGACGCCTAGCTACCTTGCAATTAAAATAGTTTAGTGTCGATTTGTAAGAAAAAATAATGTCTCCTAATTTTCTGGCTTCCAGTCTTGAAGTATCAAGAGACGTAATTTTGCATCAATAAAAAATCCCTTCAAACAGGAGCCCATCTTCAAAGCTGTTTTATTTTTGTTTTTTTTTTCTTTCAGCTAATGATTCATGTTTAGTTACTAATTTAAAAATTTCTGTTTTATATCTTAATGTTTTTAGGTGTGTTTTACTAAGTTGAGGATCCATTGAGAAGTATAAGAGCTAATCGTTTAACTTGGAAACATGTCTTGAAACTCGCCAAGAGTACAATGTTCATAGTTATAGTCTTTGCCATCGTTATATTGTACATCCTATTAAAAGCAGCTACTCGCTGGTCAGAATCACAGAACATGCCTCCAGGAGAATGTTGGTTTCCATTTCGAGCAATCTTTAATCGATCTGAGATCACTGCACCATGCGAAAGGTTGATGGAAATGGCTAAGGTTTACGGCGATGTTTTTACCATAAAACGAGGAAGACAGATAACAGTTTTCATCAACAACATTCCTGTTGCAAAGAAAGCACTACAAAATAAGGGAAATGATTTTGCTGGAAGGGCTTACTCTCAGGCTTGTGATCTTCTCACGCAAGGGAGGATGGGATTTATAAACGGTGACTTTGACTCCACCTTGGAACTTCATAACAAGGTGTTAAAGTTGGCATTGCATATGATCACAGATTCGTGTTTTTCGTTGTCTTTAGAACAGAAAATCAGCAAAGAAGCAGATTTCCTTGTGGATCGATTCAAAGAGGCCATGAACGAACCATTTGATCCAAAATACAAAGTTTATCTCGCTGTCGTAAACGCATTCTCTTCTATTCTATTTGAGAAAAGATACAAAATTAACGATCCCGAATTTTATGAGGTTGTTGAGTTAAATATCCGTCTCAGAAAAATTTCTAACAATGCAGAAATTTTAGATAGGTTTCCCCTCCTGCGATATTTCCCTATAGACTTGGTTAACGATGTGAGCGAAGTCATTCGCTCCAGCGATCTGCTTTTAAAGAATAAACTTAAGGAACATCGTTCTACGTTTATGAACGATAACATCCGGGATTTTACAGACGCGTTGCTGAAGGCCTTCAGTCTTATGGATAGTGGGATGTCCCGTATGAAAGAAAATCAGGTATTGGACGATGACAACTTGATATTAATGATCATGGATGTATTCTTCGCTGGAGTCGACCCAGTATCAGCAACGTTGTCCTGGGTTATTGCACATCTAGCAAGCCATCCTCACGTCCAGGCTAAATTACACCTTGAACTGGATACTGTCATGAGCAGTAATCGTCGCCCGAGTCTGAGTGACAGATCTAGTTTGCCGTATTTGCAAGCGGTGATGTACGAAACCCTCCGACTTGCTTCGCCTGTGCCGCTTAGCTTCCCACACAAAGCAGTCACAGACTCGAACCTTCAGGGTTTCACGATACCTAAAGGCTGTTCCGTTATTTTCAACTTCTGGGCTATGCACCACGATGGACGACAGTGGGAGAATCCTCACCAATTCAGACCTGAGCGATTCATTGATGCTCAAGGGAACCTTCTACCTCTGCCCTCGCTAAGCTTTCTACCGTTCGGTTGTGGATCTCGAGGATGTTTAGGCCAATCTTTGGCTATGATAAAATTTTTTCTATTTTTTTCGCGTCTCGTCAGTGAATTCAAGTTCAGTGTCCCCCCTGGATGTGACCGCCCCAGCATGCTTGGTACCACCACCACCGTACGAGAGCCCAGACCTTTCAGAGTATTTGTCACTTTAAGATAAGTTAGTGATAAGCTTCACAGCAACTTGGACTAAAAACATTACTTTCTGTAATCTGTCACAACATTCACTCTGAATAAGTGAGTGTTATAATTCCCATTACGTCATAAATCGCACGATATGAAGCTAATATGTGAAGCCTTGCGCAACCATTCCAGGTGGCGTGGGGGATAGAGAGTCTGCATAATCATTGCCTAATTTATGCAATAATTAGCGCACTCGCCACATGCAAAAACGAGTTGAAAGAACGTCGCTAACAGAATTACAACTGCTAGTTTTAGCGATACACTACTAGAGAAAAAAAAAAACGTTAAGTCGGGTGCAAATCCAAATATCGCACTTTATAGTAGAGTTATACTAGTGTAACAGTATTTCTAAGAGTAATACAGCTTATAATAGGATCTCTCTTCACTCTCTTGGCTAAAAATAACACTTTAGAGAAAGAAAGGCCGAAATAAGAAAAAATAGAGAAACTTAATTCTATAGGCGATGATCTAGATGTATAGAAGCTATATTGTGAGAGTGTTTTATTCAGTCGGAAAAAATAAAGAGAGCACATTCTTGCTCAGGTTTTGTATTCGAAAAAGCATTGACAAATTTCAAGTACGTGAAATGTTGTACAGATGTTTCAAAGAAAGAATATATTTGCAAATTGAATGTTCAAAACACTTTTCCCCTCTTTTCATCATCAAATTTGAGATCAAAGGTTAACAAAATGACGACAAAAGAAGTCTTATCTGTTCGGATTTTCCTTTCGCCAAATTATGTCGCACACCGCGACGTGCGCATATTAAGCTCATATTTACAAACCGAATGAGCGGAAACTATGCTATCTGATAAAATCTGTAACCTGCTATTTATGTATCTACCTCTTACCTTCTTGGTTTATCAATACCAAGGCTATGGGAAGATAATTTTGTCCTACGTGCATTGTCAAGTGGCGAAATCCTTGAAAACGTGGTTGCCACTCTAGCGCATCCAAAGTTGTCACAAAATCATGACAATTATTTTAAGGATCGGGGAAATTAAAGCTTATTTCATCACTGCAACAAGTGTACGACACACACAAAATATGATTTTAATGAAACCACTGTTATGAGTAACACAAAATAGTAGCGAGATTTTCCTTGTGTCTGTGATGATATTTGACGTTCACTAGCAGGTCGTAGGCCTCGCGATAGCATCCGTCCACCTGCATCGCATATTTACCGTGATGTTACCGCAGCTCGAAGTAACTTCCCGAAAGCCATTAATTGGACCTGTCAAGGTAATGGCCTTTAGAAAATGGAATATTCTTTTATCGCTAATCTTCGCTTCTGTTTGAGCTGGAGACCAAACTTTGACCCCAGTGGAAGTAGAGCAATTACCATTTTCGTAAAACGAGGAAAGTCACAAAGCAGCTGAATAAAGAAGGTTATGTATTCCTGCACGTTTAACCAATTCACGGCTTGATTAAAAATGTACTGCCAAATTATTCCCCGGCAATCCACTTGGGGGTCGTTATTTTCCTTAAAGGCAATAAAGTTGCGAAAAAAGTAATTCAAATAAATGGTTTTCGAATAAATTGAATGAAAAAGTTCCGCTCTTTTAATAATATGCTTGAGATCAACCACCAAATTGTCAACTTTCAGATTTGAGTGGACAAGCTGTCAATCAATCATCGAACTCAATTAAGTTTGGCACAGAAAGGTTTTCTGTTTCATTCATCTAAGCGGATAAGACAAAGGCAGTTTATTTCATGCATGCACTTTGTGTACATCACAGGTCCGCAATCGCTCCTTTTGTTTTACCACAGTTGTTACGCCGGGAAAATTCTTCTGCAGACGAACAGGTTCAATCATCGCAGGTTTAATTTGAAGAATGAAGAAGTCTCACTACAGTTGCGGAGAATTCTTAAGTATCTCCATAGTGTTAGCAATTTTAAGCCTGAGAACAGGTCAGGGCGAGCTCCAGGACTGTCCACCTTGTAAGTGTAGTATTCATCCTGTACTAGAGGTATTTTGTCAATACAAAAGGGGACACAAGTTGTCACGCATCCCAATGAATTTTCCATCAAGTCTCGTTGTTTTAATAATGACTTCGCAACAAGTCCGTGTGTTAGACACAACTTCCCTGAAAAATTACTCCAATCTAGAGAAGTTGTATTTGGATGGAAATAATCTCAAAACTATACAAGCGGGAGCGTTCTCTAAGCAGCAATATTTAACTTTGCTTTACCTCAAAGAGAATAAGCTTGACAACATCAGTGCAGAAACGTTTCGAGGACTTGGGTCTTTAACAAGCCTCCGGTTGGACCACAACAAGCTTCAGAAGATTTATCGAGGAAGTTTCTCCTTCATGCCAATGATAGAGGATATAGACCTTAGTTTCAACGAAATAAGCGACTTAGAGGAAGGTGCTTTTGATAGGTTGGATCACTTGAAAACTCTTTTATTGAACGGAAATAAACTAAAAAGAATACATAGCGGTACTTTGGGGAACCTGATGTCTCTAACGCGACTTGAGCTGGCTTCGAATCAGATCCAAGCAATCGATGAAGGTGTTTTCAGCTGTTCGCCCCTTGTGAAGACACTTGTTCTCAAGGCTAACAAGTTACATGGAATTCCCAAAGAAATTTTTTTGGATCTACAGTTTTTAGATCACCTTGATATGAGCCAAAATCCAGTATATTATATTGAATCGGATGCTTTAATCGGCCTACGAAGTTTAAAGACGATAAAGTTAAACGACTGCAACATTTCCGGGATTCAAAACAACACTTTCTCTCCGCTTGAAAACATCATCACTATTCACCTTGAAAACAACCCACTGAAATGCGACTGTCATTTGAGCTGGATCCTTAGCTGGTTGTCAAGAAAGCCAGAAGTTAAGCTAGAAGGAGCTGTTTGTCGAACCCCACTTAACATTTCAGGTCAAAACTTGTCATCAGCCAACTTGAGGTCATTTGTTTGCACATGCGCAGATTGCAACAAAGAAGCCGCTTGCAGCGTACCACCGGCAAATTGTTCCTGTACCCAAAACCTAACGGGACTATCATGTAATGATATCTGTCAATCACATAACCAACCAGTGACTTGGTGCAGAAAACAAGATGGAAACTGCTCTTGCAAGAGTAGTGCTGTTGCCCAGGAAACGGGCAAGACTTCAAACTGCTCGTTTAACGTAACTTCAGAAAAATGCAGCGAGCATGGTGAAGTAACGAAAAAAGGAGCTCATTTAGAGTGTGTCTGTCAAACAGGATTCACTGGAAACGGAATCATCTGCGCCGACATCAACGAATGTAATAAAACTCGAAAAGGATGTTTGTTTGAACGTGAGGTGTGTATCAATACGTTGGGCTCATATCGCTGCGAATGTAGTCGAGGTTTTAGGTACATGGTACCTGGAAGAACAAGTCCCTGTGAAGATATTGATGAGTGCAAGGAAAATAAACCGTGTGATCTTCACGCCAAATGCCATAACAGTAAAGGTGAGTATAGTAATACCAGCGATCAATTGGTAGGCCTGTCCCGATTGCGCTCGCCGGCAACTTTTGCGGTTGGGAGCAACTTTAATTGCGGTTCTAGCAACCACGAGCAAATTTGTCCTTTCTGGGCAATTTTTGAGCAAAATATAGGTTTAGTGCACACATCAAGCACGAAACAGTTAATGATTTCACAGAAAGCTGCAAGTTATGCGAATTTCTTGAGTGTTTATCAACCTATTAAGGAAAAAAAAGAGTAATTCTCATACAACGTCCTAGAATTTACAATTGTTGCCGTATGAATATACGGCTAAGCGGTATAATGTTGTTCAAGGCTCTCATGGCGAGCAAATGGACTACTTGTTTTTTTGGCCATATTTGATTTTTGGCACTGAATATTAGCAACTATTTGCATGGCATTCCAGTAAGCAACTTTCCAGCATTTTACGAACAAAATCGATCGGGACAGGCCTATCAACTGGAATTACAAACTCCATTTCCCTCCCATTCCATCCTTTCTCGCCTCCCCCCTCACCGCCACCCCCACCCCCATCCCCCCCCCCCCATTCGGGAATTCTATTGTCCGTTACAAACATTTATAGGAGTTTCTAAAGCTTTCCTAGTTTTTTTCGTCACATATTTACAAATACACATTTGTGGCCTGATTTTTCGCTAACTGTATCCTCCAAAGGTCTGTGACACAAATCAATAGGAACAAGCAATCACAGAATGTACCCCTGATTTGGTCCGTAAGGAATAAGATATAGAATAACTGATGGGTTACCCCAACGGTAAGGAGCTTTAAATCTCAACACGAGGTGAAGATAAAAAATAGAGGAGGGCATGTTGATGAGCATTACATTAAGCTAGTGAGAGAATGAATTAGATAACAAGCGTTAACGCGGATGTTGTCCAACAGTATCATCAATCATTTTTACCAATTAAGGACCATTTCCTTTAAGAGTTTTCAATGGCTTTCCTCGGTTTTTAAGTTGATGAATGCACTTTGCTGGTCTGACTTTTCGATGATAATCCTCCAAAGGTCTGTGCAAAATCTGGGAATTGTCGGCCTCAAATTGTATTTGGCCCTTAATTAAAAGGACAGTACGATATCCGTAGTGCCGGACATGGAGCGGAATAATTTTTTAACGTTATCTTCGGGTTAGACATAGCTTAAGCTTGTCGGGAGAGGATTAAGATTACATAAAAAATAAATGACTACTCAGTCCGCAAGTGAGTTATTCATGAGTTATTCATATCCAACAAAACTAATTCAGAAAAACAGAAAGTCGACAAAACTCCGAAGTTTCACATTATTAGCTATTATTATTTGTTGCACAGTTTCTTGTAGATTTTGTAAAAGTATTATACAGAGTTAATATTTTATCTGCAGAAAAAAAGAGTGTCCAGTACCACTCCGGCACATAGTTAAAGATGATTGAGAAAATCATGAAACGATGAAAGATTAATTTTTGTCTTTTATAGCCGCCTGATAAACTTGTTTTAAGAGGAGGCAATCTCTGAGGAAAAGAGGTTCCGTTTGATTGTCCACGAAAGATTCATAAAACAAATGGTTTTCAGGTCACCAATCAAACGCAATTAAAAATCTGGTTGAATTTGTTTTTTAGAGGCAAAGTAAGATTTTTTCTAAACAATAACAACAATGAAAGGAACTCTTTTGCCTCTATCGTGTTGACTTGTGACTTGTCAAATCCCAGAAATTTCATAATCTGCGAAAGAAAACTGGAGAAAGAAATAACAACACTGACAAGAAATAACAAGAAATAATAACGACGCTGAGTGATATAGTCTGCTTTAACATTCATTTCCTTAAATTGCCTTCAAGGCAAGTTATCTGTCTGCCGTGTTATTTCGTAGTTTATAACAATCAGTTTTCTGTTTATTGAAGGAGTTGACAGCTAGTCGAAGTGACAGCACGTCAAAGATTTTTGAAATGAAGAAATTTAAATTTGCTTGGACAAGGCTCAAAAAGCTGTTTTGAACGTCCCTAACAGTATAACTTTCAACTTAGCAACGGTAGAAAAAAGGTGTTCTTTTGTGACAATGCGGTTAATTTGACAACCCCTCCTACAGGAAATTTCAATCTGAAAAGAAATATTATTCTCAAACACAGTGCTTTTATTGAATGCTAGCTTGTTCAATTCTCTCATGTTGAATGTTAATTTGCGTTCGAAAAGGCCGAATGACATCATTTAACGTAGCCTGCAGTATTTCTTAAAAGCCTCATTGACCTCCGCTTAACTTATATTATTTGGAGGAGAAAAATATTACAAATACATCATCAAAATTTTTTATCAAGCTTTAACAGAGCGGTCGAGAAAGAAAACGGGATGAATTAAAATTGGGTTGATAAAGATTTTTCAAAACATAATCTCATCCTTAATATGCATTACGTAAGTCACGAATCAATTGAAAGCTTTTTTCAAATATTTCCTTGATTACGTCTTACCTATCATGTGAACTAAACATCCTTCTAAGTTTCTTTAGATAACATGTCTTTGACGCATTTTGCTGATGTAATACGTGATTGAGAAACTTCAGTTGAGGAAATTTGAAATCACGTATCCTGAATGACATGTGAATGCTGCAAGCCGTAATTTTGGTTAATACACTTGGAAACTGAAAATAGTGAAATGCAGTTTTAATGTTTTTAACCCCACAACATTGGCGGCTGGAAGTATTTCTCCTGCAAAATATAATTATAATCAGTCTTTGATTCTCTAAAATGACTCCGGCGACGATAGTTCCGCTATCTAGTGGAAGCTGAGAGCTTCTCATATGGCTGCACAAATTTAAAACGAACGATCACCTGAAACTCTCTATAAAACGATCTTTGATTCATTATTACCGTACAGTAAATCCTGTAATCAACGTGCGGGCGTTTAATTGATACTTAGAAGATAAAAGGAAAAAACGGGGGAGCTTACTCTAACAGGCAGTCATCTTCCTCTATATGATATACCGAGGGAAGGGATGTCGGGGTTTATAGTGGTGTGGGAGCGAGGGATGGGTGATGGGCACCCAACGTCAATTTTCGGAAAATATCTGTTCGGAAGACGATTTGAGATTTAGAATTTTCGGAACATTTGTTGTAAAATCTGTTGCTTGCCTGCCTCTCCTAGGATTTTTGAACATCTAAAAATGGTATAATTGCCCATTTTTGATGGATTTTTACCCTGAAGAGGTCACCTAGAATTTTCGGGAGCCTTTTTTCTGGCTGAAATTTTCGAAAAGGTAAGTTTTGATCCCTATAATTTTTTTTATCAATAGACTTTTAGCTGGTAAATCCGAACAGCTGAAAAATTTTTAGGGGATAAAAATATGCCTATGTCTACCGTTTAAATACCAAAATACGTCAAACAATGCTGTATATAAGTGTTTTTCAACTATATTCTCGTTGGGTGCCCCTGATGGGTCAAAGGAAGATCGTGGGAAAGTGCCAACTTATCATCCCACTGACCTAACGCCGAGAATTAACTGCTCAAAACGTGGGGTTAAGAATAAAGTGTTGGGTGTTTTCTCGGCTCCTTCTTGAACCAGGTTCCTGATCCTGGGGTAACGTCTCTGGAAAGTGTCGGTAACTTTGGGGGCCTGGGAAGCTGTTTTATGTTTGACGAGTTTGCATTGAAGATACCACCGCGGTCAAACGTCTAAATCGTTATTTTTGTTTTTTATTGCTGGGATTTCATTTACCAGTTAGAGAAAAATGGGCAAAGATGTATAAATCAGTTAGTCAACATAACTATCTTTCCATTTTTCTCAAAATTTTGAGCTTTTTTCGCTGAAAACGCTTCGCGCTAAAAGGGAATCATGTTTAAAAATGGCCCCGATAATAAATTCAGCATCGGTTTTCAATCACTTAGAACTTTTTTAGTAAACTTTTAAAAAGTTTAGTAAACTAACAGGATGTTGGTAATACCCTAAAATTTCAATAGTGAAAGTACCAACCTTAACTTTGAAGTATTTTGCTTAACTTTCGCAAATTTCACTCGTTTGACCGCTGTGAAATTGAAGATAAAAGTTTCAATAATTTTGAAAACGACACAATGAAACTATAAGTTAAGCAAAACTGACTGGTTTGTGAGCTAGTTATGTGCTACAGTCGGTAAACAGCCTAATCCTCCCCGTAAAGGAAGAATGGATTAAAGAGTCTACGCACGGAGAAAGACGCTCAATAAATTGTTCTTCAACGAAATGGAACTTTTTAAAAATACTTCCTGTTGATATGAGTCTGAATGGGAGGGGGGTGGGGGTGGGGGTCCACATTTCGGTTGTCGGCTAACATTTCGTTAATTTGCACTTCTTTCTAAATGCAAATATCGATAATACCGGTTCCTGTCGGTGGTCTGTCACGTTTTTCCTGTCGGTAGTCTATAATTAACGCTGCCGTTAGAATCGAAACAAGAAGCTGTCCTCCTACACTCCGATTCCTGTGTAGTCTGAGGTGTGAAAATGTGTAAAAAAAAATGTTAGAAAAATAAGAGGTTTTCCTCGCTATATCTTTGGCGCTATTTTAAAAGATGTGTGAGAGCTCCTTTTTTAAAATCATTACAGGCTCGTTCACATGCACGTGCCTTGCTGGTTACAGGGGAGACGGAAAAACTTGTCTGCCGTTACCCGCCAAACCGATGGACGTCAAAGTAACGGCGATAAACCCAAACGAAGTGACGGTGACTTGGAATGTGGCTGATGATACCATAATAAGGTATTTTACAGTGGAGTATAAGTGGTTGGACAAAGAATGGCAGTTTGTTAAGATACAACCTAACAGAACGCAGGCACATCTGAAAGATTTGGATTCAGATTCAAGTTACCTAGTGCGCATAGGTAAGTCATGTGACTATGGGAAGCAAACACGTGCAACTTGTTTTGCAACATTGGTGCAATTCAAATTGAATAGCGATGCTGCGCGTTTTACCATGCACCCACGAATCAAACCTGGCTTACAACAAATCAGGTTGTTGTGAATATTGACTTCTGATTGGCTTAAGTTACGCGGGAGTCACGCCATACATGGAAGTTACGTCACTTGCTGTAAAATAGATTTACATTGGGCCGGTAAAACGCGCAACATGTACAAAATTGTCGCCAAAAAATTGAACTACTCTCGGTTTCTTTTTATTCGCTGACTTAAATGTCCGTTCAATCCTGTAACCTGCTGATGGTTATTATGGAGCTTAAAAAGACGACGGCGACGGCAACAAGAACGGTAAAAAAGCAATTGGTTTATAGAGCGGTTTTCATTTGAGTGTCGAAAAGTAATTGGTTTTGCACTTTCTACACGATGCGATTGGCTTAAAAGATTCGCGCCACCTTTTCATCCAATCAGAAGTAAAACCAAAGCCAATTGTGACGCGCTCGCATGCATTTTCCCGCGCTTTGCGTCAGCCACATGTAATTACTTCGAGTTTTGATTGGTTCAATGTATTGTCTGTGTCCTATGTGATTGGCCAGAGTAATTACTTTGGTTTTGGTTTTACGACACTCAAACGAAAACCACTCTATTTAGCAAAAGAACAACTTTGCACGTGCATCACGCTTTTTTGTATATTTCTTAGCTGTCGTTGCGAGACTATAACGTGAAAATGCCTAATGTCACGTTTTGTCAAAAACGTGAACACAAGACAACAACTTCCTTTTTCTTTTCCTGAACTTTGATACCGTCCATTAGAACTCAACTCCAAAAGGATTTTTCAAGATTTGACGAATTAAACGAGATGGAATGAGCGCGATAAAGTTGGAGGCAGCGCGAATCCACTTTTTAAGTGACGTTTTCGTAGCCGTCACCGTCATCCCGATTCAAATTTCCGCTCAATCCCGTAATCCCAATTCAAATTTTCGTCCAATCCCGTAATCCCGATTCAAATTTTCGTTCAGTCCCGTGATCCCGATGGATATTTTGGGAATCTCTCATCCCATGCATACTTTTAATCACAAATCTTGAAATTTTAAATCCAGACAAATCCGCCTAAGCTGGAAGGGTTCAACGAGTCTTAAAAATATATGCTACTTAACTTTTGCGTCTTTTCACAGGTGCTTTCTCCATCTACAACACAAGTGTCTACAGCGTAGAGAAATTATTCAAGACTCCCGCCATAGATTTTGGTACAACAGTAAGCTTGACAGACAGTTCACAAAACTCGACTACTATTGTTGTAGCGCTCGTAGTGAGCATTGCTGTGTTGGCAATCATAGCTGGCGTACTTTACTTTATGATGAAGAGAAGAAAGACTCGGAAAGAAAGACATGGTCATCCCCAGTTTCCTGGACTCGAGGATCTGATTGAGATGAGATCACGGACTCACAGTGGGGGGCCTGAGACGAGAGGAAACCGAGATCTAGTGGAAATCGGTACAACGACTCTTTTTATACATTTGAGCTTCGTCTACTCAAATTTCTTGCAAGAAAATAATTTCTAAATTTGCTTACGCCTGTCTTAAGCCCCATTTTAGTGATCAGCTTTTTGGTTCCCATAAAATATCGAGTAAAACCAAAAGAAGCGGAAAAAATCCCTGGGGGACTCCCATATGAAAGTGGTGGGGATGCTCGTTGTCTCGCTTAGGGGTGTAAATTTCGGATTTTGGTCTCACTTAGGGTGTTCGGGGCTAAACGTCATTATATTTAGCCGTAAAGGTCTCTTTTAGGGTTGCACGCGAAGAAATATAAAAAATGATATATTTTCCATTCGTTTTATTTACTCGATTCATGTAATGAATTAAAATGGTCTCTTTTATGGGTGAAGGAAAGGTTGGGTCACGCCCAGATTGGTCTCCTTTAGGGGTTTAATTCAAAATTTCTGACGAGCATCCAGGCCCCTTTCATATGGGAGCCCCTCCTCCCCCCGGGGAAAAATAAGTTTATGATATAACAGGGTCTAGAAGGGTCTTCTCGGGATCCAAGATTTTTTACCGAAATTTAGAGCGGGATTCGGGAAAACGCAAAATTTCTAGACGGTATACGGGATTTGACCACTTCTCGGAAAGCGGGATTCGCCAAATCTTTGCACGGGATGCGATACTGGGATATCAGGGTGTGGGATTCTCGTGAGAAGGAGCGTGAATGCGGCGTGATCCGGACCCCACTTCCAGACCATGATAGTAGTTGCCTTGATTTTACCACCCTCAATTTTCATTTTAAAGAATCATCATTAACGTCTCTTTTCCTTGCAGGAAGCGGTTTGCAGTCGTTTACGAGTTGCACTGCTGATATCAAAGATGAATGGGAAATTCCACGTGATGTTCTCATTATTGGTCACAAAATTGGTGAAGGACAGTTTGGTCTGGTATTGGAAGGGACGCTCATGACTGGTAAGTATGGGGAGGGGGTTAGACTCCGAGAAACGCTCTTGTAAAGGAGGGAGGGGTGTGTATGGGTGTATGAGAGAGAGAATGGGTGCTGAGATTGGTGCGTAGCCGCGCCGCCTACAATTAGATTCAGACAATTGGTTGAAAGTTCTTACTTAGTACACTGGGATCATTTCCTGCGGTCAACGGTAGAAAAAGAGTCTACCTATTTCTCCACCTCTTCATTCACTCATTCAGAGGCGTTAGTCAATTACCTTCTAAATAGACCAGTTTCGATATATTAAAATTGATACTTGGCTCCGAGGCCTAGGAGAATAAAACAAAAGAAATGAATTATTCATTGCTTACCCTCAACATGACTTCTTTTGCTTTTATTCCCCTACGGCTTCGAAGCCAAGTATGAATTTCGATGCATCGAAATTGCTCAACTCATGTGTTTGTTACCACAGCTTTCGTTCATTCATCAGTTTCATTAATTCATTCATCCACCCATTCATTTACAATATCTTTTTAAAGGCTGGTGTACTGTAGTCAGTGATCTTCGGTTTGAAGCAACAAACCAAAATATTTGAAACAAACGGACGTTTGTTTTTTGTTGCAGAGGAGGGTCCGCTGAAGGTTGCCGTGAAAACGATCAAAGAAAATGCAGATCGTTTCGACATCAAAGATCTTTTGCAGGAGATGGAAATGATGAAAGAGATTGGTCAGCATCCACATATCGTCAGCCTGGTGGGCACGTGCACCACACCAGGACCGCTGTACATCATAACCGAGTACGTATCAGGCGGCAATTTACTTGATTATCTCAGGGCCAGTAGGCCAGACGATGAGACCTACGTCAACGTCACGTCCACGCTCAGTTCCCGTGACCTGCTGAAGATTGCGCTGGACTGTGCACGGGGAATGAGTCACATCGCCAATAAAAAATTCGTCCATCGAGATCTTGCTGCTAGAAACATTCTTCTTACTGAAGAACACCAGGCTAAAGTTGCTGATTTTGGTTTGGCGCGAGATATTTACGGCGATGGACAATACGTGAAAACCGGTGGAGGAAGACTGCCAATCAAATGGATGGCTCCAGAATCTATTCAGGATCAAGTATATACTACCATGTCTGATGTCTGGTCATTCGGGGTTCTCCTATGGGAAATCGTCACCATCGGGGGCTCTCCATATCCATGTGTCCCGGTAAATCTTCTCTTAACGAAGCTCCTGTGCGGATATCGTATGTCTAAACCAGCGCACTGTTCCGAAGAGCTTTATAACTTGATGATGTCGTGCTGGGACATGAATCCCGAGGCTAGGCCGAACTTTTCCGAACTGTGCCACATACTTTCAGAGATGCTGTCGGAATCGGCGAGGTCTTACGTGAACATCACTGTAAGTGACGAAAGATTTCATGGGCATGTGGAGGAAAGCTCTGGTAATGCGCATGAGCAGACCACCTCAGTTTAGTAACATTTTTTTCGCTGTATGCCCTGAGAGCCTCAGCTTCTTTTGGTCAGCGTTTGACTTGATGGGCTCGAGCTCATTTCCGAACAGTGGCTGGTAATCGAGCCTATTGATTTGATTGCCGTCACCTAGCTTGGAGTTAGAGATTCGAAGAGACCGAAGCTTAAAGTAGAAAGTTCTTAAAAAGATGGACAAATAACGGAAATGCTAAAGCCTGGTGCTTAAAGATCAATAAAAGCTTATTTTGCCACCACGCCCGGCTTACCAGCGTATAACACTGTGACGATGGAATATATTGCACCTGAAGGCCTATCAAAACATTTTTTTTTTACAAGGAGTTTGGATGATTATTGCTTCTATTAGTAAAATGTTATATAATAGTTGACATGTTTTCATAATATTACTTTTATATTCATTTATCGCCAATATAACTGAACCAACATTTGCATGAAAACGTATTAGCCGAAAAAATAACAGAAAACATGTAGCCAATGCAAAGATGAGTTCGGTGAAAACTACTGAGTTCGAATTAAAACTAGCATAAGTTTTTCCTAAAGCCTATAGGAAAGTTATCAAATGATTTTTTTCCACCAGAACAAAAGGGAAAGAAAGCATCATAAGTTTTTGTTCTTTTTTTGGTTGATATTTTTACAACAGAGGAGTTAAACTTGAAAAATTAGCGACATCTTTTTACATCCTATTTTTCGAAAGACAAATGTATTCTTTTATATTTTAGGCAAGCGTGTTTTTAGGGATTGTAGTTATGCCAAAAATGCATGGTGACACAGCTCTCTTTTTAAAACATATATTTTTTTTTCATTCTTGCAATTTTCAAGCTCACTAAAACTATGCCTTCAGTTAACAAGTACGATCGTCCTGAATTGTCATTGCTATCACCTTTTATCAGTTACTAGTTAGATCAGTACAATGTTAAAAGTCAAGACCAAGCCCATTACTGTAAAAGTTCGATGATTTACAAATAAAGACAATCGTTAATATGCAGCATGAACCGCTGGTTGGTAGAAGTTGTTGCAACGTACCATGACTTTATCAGGGACCGCGGAGGGGGAGGGGCTGGTAGGGCCGCGGCCCCACCACTTTTTTGCGCCACCGCCCCCACATTTTGCGCTAAAAAGAAAAATAATTAAAATAAAAAAAAGACTTGAAACAAGTTTTTTTCCGTCTATATTTCGCTATATTCTCTGTATTTTCTTTGATTTCAAACGCCAGGCATTTTGTGGGGCTCCTGTGCTTTTCGCGGTAATTGTGCCCTGGGGCCGACTTGCCCCTTGATCAAACGCCATGCCTTGGCCACCCCTTCGCTTCGTTCGGCAGCGCGTTTTGTACTTCCTGCTCCTGCAGAGTTTTTTTTTTTATCAGACGAAATGAAGAAAATTACTAGCTTTTCAAGCCAAACGAAGGTGAGTAGTTGTTTTGAGTTGATAAAAGTTTTATATTTGTCTTTCTCCTTTCGAATCAAGGAAAAATTCGATGGCAAGAAGAATTACATTACTTGAACAGTGAACGGCCATAGTCAGACATTTTTCAGATCACTTCAGTGTAGTATTTTCTATACTCTACATAAATACATACGAGATCTCGCTGACACTCACGCGAGATGAAACAAATCAAATACTATGATTTTATTCCTTTTTTCGATTTTCAATATGAAAAAAGTATTTTCAATTGTCAGCCCTCCCACTTTTCACCTTGCTCCGCGGTCCCTGTTTATTCTAATTGGTAACATTTAAAACTTGTTTGGTATCCTATACCAAACAATTATTGGATGAGGTTTTTGTGATACCTGGACATGCTGGAATAATCAAGGGCTCGGTATTGTTCAGCCGAGTCGAAGGTTGAGGCTGATAACACTTACCGAGACCTTGATTATTCTGGATATCACAACCTGCACAAAAACGTACGAAACTTATAATTGTTTTATTGTTTGAATATTCCTTGTTCTGTGTCTTCTATAACCGTTCGCGCAAAATAATTTAGTTTTTACAAAAGAAAAAAACGCGTATTTAGGTATTTTAGCATTTCCAAAGATTGTCGAAACTGCCTTACTATTCATAAAAGAGTTAACTTACTCTAAACACTGACTAGAATGTCCAATCAGACGCGATTTGTACGAAGAAACATTCACATACCGATGTACACACTCGAATTATTGTCATTTAGCTCGACTCTTTTCAAAAAAGCAACCGTCAGCTCTTGATATTGATGTTGAATCAGTATGAAAACGAATAGTCTGTGAGCAAGCTCTCCGGGACGCTCTAGCGGCAGGGTAGTCTCCCTCGCAGCCGTTTTTTGGATGTCACGCAACGCTCCCCCTTATGGCATCAAAAAACGGCTGCGAGGGAGACTAGCGGCAGGGCAGGAAAAGGAAGCAGGAGCTCTAGAGCTTGCAACTACGTCTCTGGAATTTGAATATCTGCATTGAAAAAGTCGATGCGAAATGCTGATTGGCGGAGATGACATTAATAATAACGTCATTACCCTTGGCACGTGTATTTCAATGTTTGCGCTGATTGGCGAATTCAAATTCCAGAGACGTAGTTGCAAGCTCGATCTCCTTCCCTTTCCCGACCCGCCGCCAGAGAGCCCCGGAGAGCTTGGTCTCAGGCTAGGAAACGAACATCTTCTTAAGTTTACTTTTAATATTGAATTTAGAGCCTTGTAGTAACATGTCCGTCCAAATGTCCCTCATTAATGGGTGTTAAATCAGTTCCATTCACTTCCGGTGCCTCTATCTCTATCTTAAAACTGCTTTCTTGGTCCTTGAATTCATGGATTTCAGCCTCTGTTGTTTGAATGTGATCGGTGTCGGAAGTGTATGTTTCCAGTCCTAAATTAACGTAAGCACGTCCTGTCCGAGCTAAAATTCCGTGCAAGATATTTGCCAACTCAGCGAAAGTGGGCCTTGCTTCTGTGTCAAGTTGCCAACAAGCTCTCATGACTTCATAGAGTTCATCAGAACATTGTGAAGGCTTTGCCATGCGATATCCAGACATCAGCTTTCCTGCAAGCAGTCGTGCCGGGATACCTGGGTAGGGGCATTCTCCTATCGTAATAATTTCCCATAACAGTATTCCAAACGACCAGACGTCAGACTTAGAGGTATAACTGTAGAACCGTATGGACTCGGGAGCCATCCACTTCACGGGTAATCGACCGGATGTAGTGGTCTTGGTGTAAATTCCCTCAGTATGTACATCACGTGCAAGTCCGAAATCTGTGACTTTGGCTACTTTTTCTTCCGTTAGCAAAACATTTCTAGCAGCCAAGTCTCGGTGAAGCAAGTTCAAACTACTAAGATAATTCATCCCACTTGCCACATCTTCAGCGATTTTTAAAAGTTGTCGTTCATTCAGAGAAGACGACATGTTAATATAATGTGGGTTTTCACATCTGTTGCTTCTGAGATAGGCCAAAAGGTTCCCACCGGAAACGAACTCCATCACTAAGTACAGCGGTCCCTCCTTAGAGCATGCTCCCAACAGACTAACAATGTTCGGATGGCTCCCCGCCTGTTTCATAATTGTCAGCTCAGTCATTAAGTCCTTGTAATCGTAGCGATCAGCATCCGGTTTCAAAGTTTTCACAGCTACTCTAGTTATGCCTTCATCTGCAACAAGCAAACAAGAGAACAGAATAAAAACTTAGTAGGTAAGTTCTGAAGAATTCTTTTGAGGCGATGAATTACGCAAGAAAGAATAATGGAACAGCAAGAGAATCTTAGGGCGCAGAAATGGACATGACTGGATCTGTGAATTTCAGTAAACTGAGTTATTTTAGGAAAGTCTAACCCCTGAGACGTCCGCACATAACCGATTGTTATGCAGAACATTCTGATGGCGATTGTTGAATTCGTTCTTCACAACACACAGTAAGTATATGTATATAGTATATAGTTGTATTCTGTGTAGAACGTATTTCGTAGAGCGCTCAATTCATTTAATTGAAGAGCATTGACTATCATTAATCACAGGCTGGAGTTCTGGCTTCAGGAGTAATCATCGATCGTTTATTGACAGTGCTGTTTCGTATGGTCCATACCTGTATCTAAAGTTCCTTCCATCACCACCCCAAAAGCTCCTTCTCCGATGGCTCTGATCAGGCGCAGTTTCTTTCGGGGGATTTCCCATTCATCTCCATGGACCGATGACTCCAGTTCTGAAAAGTTAATATTCAAATGTCTGGTGATTTGACTTCTAAACAATTCTTGTAATTGGAAATTGTACATTTTAAACATCTTATCATCCGCTCCCCTCAGGGCAATTCCTCAGGGCTTTTCAGGGATAACTTACAATACCCTTTAGGGGACTTTTTCCGCACTGCTTATGGCTCAGTTTACAAGTAACGAAAGGGATGATACCTCCTTACCATATGTGAGTGTGAATTTGAGATGACTACCATACCGAAGACGACGTCCCCTACTCTTAATAACCATATTTCAAGCACTGAAACCGAGGGAATTTACACTGACCTGCTGAATGTACTGTTTTGAAGCCCTTCAATTTCAGATTGAGAACCAAAACCGAATTGCAAATGGTAACGGAATCTGACACGTTTTCTTTACAGTCTTCAGAAAGTCTTACCTTGTCTAAAAACAGTATTAGTAAAGCTCAGTTGGCGAATTTTATACAGGTCAACACATCTCTTGGTTGACTGTTTCTTCTTTTTCTTTCTGCCAGTTGGAGGATATTCCCTTTCTTCTCGGGGTATTGCACGTCGTTTGGGAAAAATACAAAATACCAGCGTGCTAATGAGAACAACAAATATTACCATGGACACCGAGGTAGTTACTATGGCAACTACTGTTTGATGTTTCATGGAATCACATACAGTTCCGTTACCTTGGTAACCATTACGACAAACGCATTGATACGAGCCTTCAGTGTTTATACAGTCAGCGTCCTTATGGCATAGATTATGTTCTTGGTGGCACTCGTCAACATCTGTACAGTTAAGAAATCCGTTGCCGTGGTAACCGGGTTTGCACACACAATCAGGTGAATAACAATTTTCATATGTTAGGTAAGCATTGTTTTCACAAACCTCAGACATGTTGGAGCAAAAGCATTTCCCTTGAGAAAAACTACACATTAGTTCGGAAGACGCATTGCTACTGGCGACGATAGATCGACAGGTGGCCAGGTGCCCTGCCCGACTATCATCATTACAATTGCATGTATTCCTATCAGAAGAACACTCCGAGGACTTTTGACAATATTCACATGAACAATTCATGTCTGCGATGTTTACGGTCATGATAGATTTTCCGGTCAACGACTTAGGATATTCACACTTAACATGGGGCAAGCTGCGTATTTCACTGCTTCTTAATATGTCATCTTCAAACCATTGTTTTAGCCATCGCAAGTCACACGTACAATCCATTGGGTTGTGGTGAACAAACAGCCTCAGACGAGGCAGAAGTTTCTTTAGGTGATTACCATGAAACACTCTTACTTTCGAAAAACTCAGATTTAGGATTTCTAACAAGTGTAGTCGTGCAAAAGCCTCCATAGGAACGAACTCAATGGGATTTACACTGAGATCAAGGTGTTCTACCCCTCTCGGAAAGGCTAAAGCTCTCGGAACTGTAGTCAAGTTGTTGTCGTTGATAACAAAAACTTTCAAATTCGTCAAATTAAAGAATGATCTGTATTGAACGCGGCTAATTTGGTTGTAGCCAAGATTCAATTTCTGCAGAGATGCAAGTCTTCCAAAACTCCTCCCTGAGATTTTTGTAAGCTTGTTATTTGACAAGTCAAGTAGCGACAAATGATTTAGACCATGGAAAGCTTCTTTTTCAATCATAAAAATTTCATTACCGTTCAAATAAAGCTAATTAAGCGATAATAAATACTGGAACGTTCCCTTTTTTAATCGAAAAATCCGATTTCGATGAAGATACAGCTTCATCAGGTTCCTCAGACCTTGAAATATTCCGGGCGAAAGATCAACCATGTAGTTACCTCCCACATTTAGTGATTCTAACATGAAGTTGTTTTCAAATACTCCGTCGCTGATAAAAGAAAAGTTATTTTCTTCAATCCAAAGTTCTTTGAGATATGGAATACTTTTCATTTCTTCCATATTTATCTCTGAAATTTTGTTGTAACTCAGCACTAGTTCAGTAGTTGTACTGGGCAAGTGTGTTGGGAAATCTGTTAGATTTCGCGCTGAGCAGTTGACGGCAATTGAGGAGAAGAGTCTATTTCTGTCAAGATCGTCCATGGAAGAATTGCAATATTTTGTAACATAGCTGCATCCTGCTGTTTGAAACGATTTTCCCGTTTCATGAGCTGTAGACAAAGCTTGGAAAGTAATGTGGAAAGCAATTGCAGAAGTTATAATGTAGATGACACATCTCATTGCGATTACATGTAATGCTCTCGCTTGATTTTCTTATCCAAGTGAAGAAAAAGTTCTGATCATATCGACAAGGCTTCCACTTCCGAAAAGGGCCTGATTCTTTCCATCTTTCCTTGTTTAATCCTTAAAACGTTTCTAGAATATTAAACAATGAGACAGAATGACACGGTACACGCGTAGTCAAAAACTATACTGTAAAAAGTCATCGCTAACGTCAAACTGACATAGTCAAATATATCTCGCTACAAAGATTTAAATCGTTCATATTTCCGACTACAAGCAAACAAAACTCAATTTACAGTAATGTAAGATCTGCTTCGGGAAACAATTAATTATACTGGTTTACACAAAACATCGAAAAACTATATGGTTGTCTTTATATCCAAATACATATCCGGAGCGAGGACATAAAATACCGGTTTCGTTTCATACTACACTGTAAGTAGAAACTAATTACTTTTAGAGATACTCACGGCAAGCACAATTTTTGCACGAGAAAAACAGAGGAGAACTCTAACATCAAATTTTAAGAAGAAACGTTGCTTTGGAATACATCGGTGCTATGACACACACTTTTTTACGGTTTACAGTAAATCAGTATTTTGCTACGTAATACTGAGCATGCGCTCAGCAATCAGCTGTGCGCTCAGTAATGAAAATTTTAAAAGGATATTTAACCAGCATAAACGAATTTGTCACCAGGCCTATTTAATTTTATTATGCATTAATCAGCAGAAAGAAGCTTGTTACTTTGCGGCAGATGGAAAGTGTATTATGACAAAGAAAAAACCCTTTGTAGTCCTGTATGGTATTTTCCCAAGCCCTCGAGGTCGAAATGAGGTGGATTGTTCCACTTAAAGTAAAATGTTATGTTATTGTGCAGTGCGCGTGTGTTTTTTGTTTTTTAAACTAAAAATTTATGCCAGTTAGTTTTTAATATTATACTTCTTCTTCGAAAGTATGCGACCAAGTGATGGGACTTTTGCCCACCCCTTCCCCTAGTCTTGTATTGTCTTCTTATTGTAGTTACATTGTATTTTTCTTACGGAGAACAAACCTACGTGCAGTTTCCTATTCTATTTACGAAGCAGAAGTAGATCAGGAAGAGGTTTACGGCAAAACTATCTGAAAAGGTGACCAATACTCTTCTGGAGTATTCTTAGTAATTGCTGCGAAACAAATTTGGATGAAAGTGAATATCATTGTTATTCAACAAAACTCAAATGCTGCCATGCCGCAAAAAAGAACATTTCAAGGTTTATCTTACTATCGAATATTTCAAAAGGCAAGCTCTGGACAATGGTTGTTGATAGTAGATGGATCAAAATCGATAGAGATAAAAAAAATAAAATAAAATGCCGCTGGTAATGATCAGGGGCACCCAACGACTGTTTTTCTGTAAATATCTGTTCGGAGAAGCAAATATTGCCTAGAATTTTCTATTACTCGTGGACGGCTAAAAATTTCTAGATGAGCGTTCCACTAACGGCTTGGAAACTAAAATTTCGAGGACGTTTTTGGACTTTTTACATTTAGGGCATGAATTTTTCGTCATTTCAGGCCATGGAGCTTAAAAATGAGCCTAGCTAGCTGTAAAAAGGGGCAATACGGAGGCAATACGTCCTAGCCGGCATGATCACATGCTGTTTACGGAAAATTCCCTCATCCATGTCAGGAAATTCTGTATTTTAAAGCCTCCCCTAGGGCATGACTCAGCAATTGAGGACATTTCTGCTACGTTTTCAATGTTGGTTAGCATGCAAGGATTTTTCCCATGCCTATCGTCAATGATTTGCTCACTGGTAATAGAGGGGGTGGCCCCAGAGTGGTTTTGCATTGAAATTGGCATGCAACAGAATTTCGCATGCCCTGTAAGCTTAATTTGAGGTTCTGTGACCTTCTCACCCAGGCCGCGAGAAGCCTAGGTTCTAGTAATAAGTAATTCATACCCAGCAAAATCCCCGGCATGCCGGGCATGCCAAATTTTCTGACATGCCCGGCATGCTAAACTCTCTGGAATGCCGGGCGTGCCATAATCTGGGTCATGCCGGGCATGCCAAAATCGGTCTCTGGCATGTTTCAACGCACAGGTTATAATTCCTTGAATCTACAGATATTTAAAGCCTGGCTAAAAAAAAAAAATAAACAGATCACAGTGCTTATCTTTTGATGTACGGTTACACGATGACGTCATTGCTATTCCTTTCATTTTCATAGATTTGGTTGTCCCAGCGAAGTTTAAATAACAAAAGCTCTAATTTTCACAAGAAAGTAAAACCCTGAGGGATTCTGCCGAAGTAATAAAACAGCGGCATCGTGGAGATGACCTGTTGGGGGATTGTAAAACCTCCTCACCCCTTTTAATGAGTCTTTAATAGGATTCCCATTTCACATTGCGAATAAATTGGAATTGACTGAAATCAGTAAAAAGAGAGACAGAGACTATTTTCATTGTATAATAAAATGCATCTATGTTCCATAAGAGCTTTTAAAAATACAAGGTTATAGAATATCTTTTAAAGTTCATTACAAACTGAGCTAAGCCCCAAAATCACTGTTCATTATTCAGTAAATTATGATGTTTGACAATGCAATGTGCTTGAATATAACGTTGCAATTACAAGTCTCTCGAACGCAATTTTTCCTACGTTAGAAAAGCTCTTTTTATCTTGTTTCACATTTTGATAAGGAGTCTGAGTTCCTCTTTCTTGTTTTGTAGGCTTGCCAGGGATTAATGTTTTTTTGTCATTACCAGTGTCTGTGTTCTTCGTTTTTAACTCAAAGTAGACAGTAATAACTGACGGTATCAAACGATTGCTCTCTAGAAAAGTAATTATCTCCTCGTCATGTCTGGAAGTTACCTGTAACAAAAAAGAAATGGAATCTTAACACATGCAAGGGCAATATGAAAAAAAGAAATAGAACATGTAGAGCTCAGCTTCTCTTAACATATTTTCATACTGGCTTGTTGAGTCTGTTAAAGGTCGCAACTAATTGTCTGAGGCTAATTTCACAAGAGTGTGCAATTGAGATAAATACATGGTAAATAAAGTGAAAGAAACGTGGTTTCACATTCGCCAATTTACATTGCGCTGTTCGATGATGTTTACACGCTTTTCTACTGCGAAATAAACCTTTACATTTGGATTTGCAAGTCAAGATTATACCGAGTTTGACTGACACTTAATTGAACAACAGTTTCATTTTTAAGCAGGCAATTGGGGTGTAGACCCATATAAAGCCGGAATATGTAAAGGAAACTCAGCGAAAACTTTTTCGCATCTTTTTGTGGCGATATTCTTTCACGGCCCGTCAACTGATTAGGGGTTGCGAAGAAAAAATAAATTAGGACCAAAGGTTAAAGCCTGTCCGGTTACATCATTTCGTATGTTACCTAGAGTTCTAATAAATAGGTCATAAAATAAAATCTAACGAGAGCGAATTTGTTTCTCAATCGGTGTATAAAAAAGTGAGGCTATCAAATGAGAAGTTTATAGAGTATCAAAATTATTAAATTAAAAGCTCATTTAATTAGGAAAATTCCTATACGAAAGCAATGCTAGTGACATTAAATTGATCAGATAAAATTCTCAGAAAATATGTCCAATAAAAGGCTCATTATTTGCTTTTGTTTTTGCGTAAAGGTAAATTTTTCGGCCCACAAAGCAAAATGGAAAAAGCGACTAAATCTTAGTTTTTTACATTGAACATGTTTATTAGCTTAGTTTTCGTCCGTTTTAAAAGCTTATAACCCAATCATAATTTTCGGGTTAAAATATTACAAAATCATTTCAAAAACCATGTTCATTTAAAGTAGAGCCGGCAAACCTGAACATTTTGTAATTCAAAAGTCGGACCCAGCCAGGTTGTTTAAGCTTAGAATTATTTGCATTTTAGCGTCCTATAAATTTACCAGAATCGCCTCTCAGAGGCTTACTGTAGCAAAGCATTTTGTAGTACACTCGTAGACAAGCAATGTAAGCCTTAAGTCTTTGCTTGGATGAGATGTCCAAAAGAAAAATTAGTTTTGTGGACCTAAACGCACATTCACAGACTGCTTATATTGAGTTGTTTACAACTTTGCATTGACACGCGCAGCATGTTCATTTTTTTAAAGCGAAATCCAAATCTGATTTTGGCATTTGATTTACGGATATTTTATTTTGTCTCCAAAAGTGATTGTAATATCCGTTTGATTGTCTTTCAAACAACAGTCAAACTATGAGCAAAAATAAGTAACTTTACCAGTACAGTGGAAAAATATGACCGTAGGTGCCAAAAATAATTATACTCGAGCTATAAAATTAGAACTGACTTTTTTTAGCTTTGGTTTCTTATTTTTGAAGTTTTCTCTAGTCTTCTTAGCAGCAGAAGAAGATTACAAGACATACAAACAGAAACAATCCGAAGTGAACATGTTGACAACCACTTATGCCGGAGTTCTTAGGCATGCTCAACAGCAAGATAAACTGAATGCCAAAAGGATAATTCACGGGATTTGTTCGATATTCAGGCTTTTTCTTTACCAAATTAATACTAAATTTGTACTTACAGTCTCTCGCAGAATCCATTTCTTGTCCAGCATTCACCAACATCTCAACCATGCACCGCAGAAAAAAAAGACAAACAAGTGCGAAGAGACATGACGACATCGTGACGCCACAACTGCCACGCTACAACAAACTAGATTCCTCGTCATCCGCGAAAACACTTCTCCGGAAATTCGGCCGATTTCGTGCGTGCTCGGGGTATCTTCGGATGACGCAGATGACGTTGCTCAAAGGACTATCGTCAGCAAGGAGTAAAACAGTTTGCGAGATTCGCATAGCCGGCAAGAAGCGCACTGAAAAACTAAGCAAAATCTCTCTGAGAAGGCAGTCCAAATTCACCAAATCAGAACGTCTTTGCAGTATTAACGTCGTACTCTCGTACTGACTTGAACGACCTGGTAAGCTTCATTTTCACCAGTCTTTTAATGCTGTTGACCGGGAAACATTCCGACACGATAAAACTTAAGCATGGATAAGTTTATACTGAGAAGATTTGTTATCTTATTGTTTAAGACGCTTTTCCGCGATCAAATTTAAATGTGGACCCAGAAATGTCAGTATCGGTTTGAAATAAAAGGATTAATCTTTGATTGCAAGTTAAGTATTCTATTTTATGTATGAATAGTGTTGTTTTGTTGTGCTTTTTATTTATAAATCTAGGCTTCTGTCTTCAGTTTTGCCAGTCGATCCCGTGACACACATTGTGACAAACATGACTTTTTTTGTTATAATCTGCATTTATTGCCAGGCATGAAAACTGTAACTTCAAGCTCCCTAAGATATATTTGGCGATTATATGCGATTCTCAGGATATGATGCTGAAGCGAACATCAAAATCAGTCTCGCTGGGCATGCCAATTTCTTGCCTGGCATGCCGGGCATGCCAAACCAACTGGCTTCACCATCGGCATGCCCGGCATGCCAAACCAGAGGAGCTAAAACTGGGAATGAATTATCAACCCGGCGAGAGATCTGGGACCTAAGTTTAGCTGGGTCAATTTTGGGCTGCGAGGGCATGAACCCATTTTTTCCATGCCTATGAGATGTTATTTCTAAGTACCAATGTTCCCTTGAATTTTGTCATGCCTAAATATATAAAATTTTCCCTCTCTCATTAATCCTCAGACTGGATGCGATTTTTACGCTCGGTAGGCATGTTCAACTGAAAATCATGCCCATACCCTTATTCAAAACAAAATGCTATCAAATTTTAGTTTCCAAGCCGTTCACTCATGTACAATTTTCGAAGCTTATCCTATAAATTCCCTACGATTTTCTGTTTTATTTTCACATTTTCATTCCTAGGTTAAGCTATTTTTCATAGAAAAAAGGAAACCTAAAATTATCGTATTCAAAAATGTCGGCGAGAGGAATCAAAAAATGTCTCACTTTCGTAATACCGCGTGGCGCGAAATTTTTGCGGGAGTTTATTTTTGCGTACGAGTCAAATTTCATCTAAAAATTTTCGGGAAAATAATAATCAAGCCCTTGCAATTTCGAAAACTAATGCTCTTTGGTTCAAATGAGCGCCAAACAAGGTCACTCAGGAACTCTGTTTATCACATGTTGGGCAAGCTGCTAAAAGCAACACCTCTGCGTCTGTTAGATCGATCACCGTGGGCCTGCCCTCGGACTCTCCGAGCATCTTAGAAGAGTCTTGAGATCACATGGTACCAACTTTTGCAACAAACCTTGTAACACCTTAAGGTCCCAGTTGGTACGTCCGACAGACAAGACCTCCCCTGAGAAGAAAACGGGCGTGGTGTACGACTTTACATGCAAAGGCTGTGGAGAGCACTGCATAGGAGAGACATCTAGGGCTCTGGGGAAGAGACTGGGCGAACACCCGCAACAAAAAACAGCATCCGCAGTTTCCAACCATGAGATCGACTGGGAGGGGATCAAGATCCTTGACCAGGAGATGGGGGACATTAAAAGAAAAAAACAAGGAGGTCATCCATAACAGACGTCAGCGTCTAACCCTAAACAGAGATGAGGATTAGTGGTCTGTAGTACATAGTACTGTAATCATTTGTTGTCACTTGACTAATTTCCGTGACAACATTGAGCGTTGACTGCTGATTAGGACTGTGCGATACAGTCGAAAGCTACAAGACTAAAATCTGAGACTTTGATGCTAGAATTAATTTTGTCAAGTTTGTTTACCAATGTCAACAATGAGATTTCATCGACTTAAGCTTCGGAAATTTTATGATAATGTTACATATTTGGGCCTAACTCTAGATGTTTCTTTAACCCTTTAAGTCCCAATAGTGACCAACATCAATTTTCTCCTAACAATATCCATATGTTGCCAAGAGAAATGGTTATGAGAGTTAATAAAAATGATCACTAAAAGAATAGAGGCTTGATCTGTTATCAAATTCTCTCAACTTGTTCTTTAAGGAAATGTATGGAGATTAGTTTGGAGAATTTTTAAGTGGATATCGGGGATTAAAGGGTTAAAGGAGCTGTACCACGAAATTCATTGAAGTTCAAACACTTGGAACTGCCATCAAATTGATTGAAGAAAAAAAAGGTAGCTCAGAACATAAAAAGAGGGTACCGTAAAATTCCAAAAATAAGCCCCCCCATGTATAAGCTCCTCCAAATATAAACCCCCAAAATCGTAACGCAAAAAACCCTCCGTTAAATCGCCCCTCCGAACATAAGCCCTCCGGGAGGCTTGTACTTGGAATTTGCCCTCGAATACAAAGTAAAACAAAGCAAAAATGGTAAATTTCCTTCCCACTACAAGCTAGCCCAATCGATTTTGAAACGCAAATTTCCCTCCGTACATAGGCCTCCGAATATAAGCCCCTCCAAATATAAGCCCCTCAAAAATTGCCTTTGAAAAATATAAGCCCCGGGGCTTATTTCCGGAATTTTACGTTATAGTAGTTTGAATCGCAATGCATTGTGGGAAGACGTTCGCTCCTCCTCTGGACGTTACCGGTAACTGTAATAATCTACATACATGTAATTTACATTGTTTATTATATTCACGGCTTTACTCAAATATCATCAGAAGCTTGCAGGCTATGCCTGAACATTAATTAGTGGCTGAAAAAGAACAACATAAGAATAACACCATCAAATTTACGCGAGAATGAAAGAGGCCGGTGACGTGACATCAAGTGACTGAATCAGCGAGGCTGAGCAAGGAATCCTGTAAAACCTAAAATTGCCGTACAGGCAGGAGTATATAAATTTTTACTACCCTTCATTTTTTTCTCATATGGCGTATATTTAATTAAGCGTCTTAGCCCAGAGGGGGTACTCCGGATTTCAAGTGACAGGGATGATGAAATGGGGGCAAAAATCAAAATCCAAAACAATCCCTTGGGCTTCAAACAAAACCCAACAAATCGTTGGACCAAAATTTATCCCCTAAAAAACCCCATGCCGAATTTCCGAGCCATAATAAAAATTTCTAGGAAGCATAAAATGACATAACACGAAAAATAGAAACATTAGTTTTGAATACCCCCAAAAATCCCTACTTATAGCCAAATTCGTTGTATCGCGCTGCGCGTTTTGCAAACTTCAAAGGAATTTTGGGTTTTTCTGTTCCGTCAATCATCTTAGCGGACCTCTTAGGAAACACATCTTTACTTGTGATTGGTGCATCTCGATCCACTTTGTTTGTTTCTGTGTTTCGAGATTCGTTGCTTTCGGGCAATAATCGACTAGTTTTCTTCGAAGATTTTTCTGATCATTCTTATTCTTGTCTCTTGCCCTCTACAAAAAGTCCACTCATCGTCGCGATTTCCTTCGCTATTCTTGAGAAGTCGAGAGTCATTCTCAGTTTTGTTTTTGCAGGCCAAGGGTGGTTTGCATTGTCATTTGCATTAACTCCACCCCCACTCAAATGATTGACGGAATAGAAAAACCCATTAGAAGTTTGCAAACGCGCAGCGCGACACAACGAATTTGGCTATAAATCAAGCTACCACAAGATTGATCCCAAAATACTTGCCAAAAAAACAATCCCGAAATTGAAAATTTTAAACCCCCAACAATCCTTCGATCATCCCTGTCACTTGAAATCTGGAGTACCCCCCCCCCCCCCCGGAACTCAAGCTACAAATAGTTCTAACATCTATTAGTTTATACTATGAACTTGAAGAATAAAGATTGTCGACAAACGTGATTTTAAACTGTAAACGTGTGGAAAATACAAATTAGCCGGAGGACACTTGTACAAAGTGCTTACCACTGCTGGAAAATCCTCTTGTCTGTTTATTAAAGTAAATATCATAAAACGGCTAAACCGGTGGTAGTGGCAATTTCATACGCTTTTTAAAATAAGCTCCTAGGCTTATATATCCTGAATATGGATCGTATGCGACTTAAAATAGAGATAACCGTGGTGTATCGCTTGATTCTGCTCCCGCCATTGTCCTTTTTCCTCCTTGGAAAATTTTAGATTTGGCGCCAATGTTGGCATGTGATTGTGGAAGTAGAACTTTTTTTATTATGAACTTCTTAAACTTTCTTAGGTAAAAGTCGAAAAGCTGGAAAACTTCTGTTTGAGACTCAAATGACAGCAATAAAACTGGGATGGGATTCGCACTCTCGCGGGATTTATTTTATTTCGGTTTTTTCGTAGCCGCAGCTAAGTTCCGGTTATGTTTCGGTCGATGTTAGATAGTATTTCGTGACGTGTTGACACTAAACAACATGGACCCCCCGGGGGGGGGACTCCCATATGAAACAGAGCAATACAGCTAACTCTATAACAGATTTAACATTTTTTTAGTGATATAAAATGGAAACGACAGTATTGACCCTTTTATAACTCAAACTAACCCAAATATAACATCTTCGCTGCGATCGATCAAGTGAGCGGAAGTCGACGCAATCAATTTCAGTCATTTTGTAAGTCGCCGCTGACATATCGATGACCAGGAGCCGACTACCTGCGATGACTCATCTGGTTTAGGTCGATGTTATCTAGTGCTTTCCGAAATAATCTGCCAGGCATGTGCGGAATAATCTATGAGAGAAAGATAACCATATGTCGGAGTTTATTCAGATCTGAGCGTTGTTTCTTAGTGCAATATATACGAGGTGAGATCTTAGCTTGGATAGTTTGTTTATTATGTAATTTCAAGAGCTTATTTTAGACAAACCTCTGTTCGCCGGCCGCGTACATCCGGTTCTCGGCCCACGGCTTTGGCTGTTTGTGAAAAAATTTCTATATGAAATTAAAATACGATTTTAAGAAGTTTCTTTTAAAAAAACTTAGGAAATGTCCCGTAACTGCATTAATTGAATCACCGCTAAAATCTAGGCGGAGATTTTGGCAGAGAGCTTGCAGGTAATGAAATATGGGGAACGGATTGATCTTTTATCGGGGGGTGGGGGGGGGGACTCCCCTACATTACCTATACGGATATGTGCCGCCCAACGGGATCGTGATTTTGAAGCTCCTGATTTAGAACGGGGTATCCATTTCAGAGGCGTTTTCTAGAACGGGGTATAATATTTCGAACGTACGAAAGCTCCAGTTTTGTAAGCAGCCATTTAAAATTATTCAAGGACAGATTGCTTTTAAAAATACGGTTCATGCGTTAACAAGCAAACTGTTGTACTTTTGTTGCAACCTGTGTTTTAGCATGCAGGGCGGACGTATTTTGGCGAGAGCCGCGACCGCTGACTCCGCCATCTTGGATAAATAGGCGCGCGGAAGTCTGTAACGAGCCCATAATGTACCCGAGGGAGATCGAGACGGGCTCAAAAGAAAGGGACGGGGGAGGAAAAGGAAAATCTTTAGCTTAAGAGCGTGGTTCTGTGCGTGGTGAGAGATTTTGCGTCATAATTAACCGCATTGTATCCACATGCAAAGGAAACGTACTCCGGATGATTAAGAAGAAGCATTTATTTGATGTATAAGTCGAACAAATAAAGAAATATCTTTTTAAAAAAAACAGGGCTATTTCAAATTACAAACTCTCTAGAACAGAGTATAAAAAATTGGCCCATTTCTAGAACGGGGTATCCGTTTTAGGGCGAGATCTACATAAAAAACTGGCCCATTTCTAGAATGGGGTATCAGTTTTAGGGGAAATTTTGTTTAGAACGGGGTGCCAATTTGGAGTCCCGGGCGGCACATACCCACCAAAAAAATACCCAAGTGCCCCCCCCCGGGGGGGGGGTTGTAACGTCGTTCGGGAGTCATTCAATGTGACATAGGCGCATCAGTTCTTGTCCTTAGGTGTTAATTTCTAAAGATGAAGTTACAAAAAGGAGAAAGAAGATAATGGAAGTAGTCTAACTATTGCAGCGCCTCTTAAATCGCTTGATTTTCGGTTAGCCTCTGCAGTGTAGGCAGTGAAGTGAACCGAGCCAATGAATTAGCTAGGATAGCATGACAAACAACTGCTGTGTTTCTAACTCTTTTTTGCTAAAGTTGCGTGACTTCTGGGAAGGAATTCACAAGTTTCGCGTGAATTGTCTTCGAGACGCGACGGATGTAGGTTCCGCCCACTCACTACTCACGCGATATTTCTCTTCTGTCTGATCCATCAGTTTTTCTCTCATACTTTTAGGGTCTCCACAAATTTTCACTTTGCTTCAAGTTGGAAAACTTCTACGCGAAAATTGAGCAGTAAATTACTATGAGCTATTCAATTTTAACGACCAGCTCGTGAAGAAATCTTAGACGCTATTCCCGACATCATGTAAGTCTTAACCTCTTTGTTGACTTTGTACCTTTTTCAGAATCATCAAGGCCTCTGTTTTCATCTGAACACACTTTGCGCCAATATTATCACCTTTAAAGTATGTGAAATGCGTTCGAATAAAATGCAGCAATAACAAAATGGAGCAAAAAAAGACTGAGCTGTGCTAAATCGCTTTGTTGAACTGATTCTGCGTATAAAATTCCATTTCATGTATTTCCTTCGTCATTTACCCATCAAGTGTCGTAATCAAATCCTCAAATCAACATAATTCTATTTACCCACAACTTTGCCAATCACGATCAATAAAAACACAGGAAGTACGTACCGCATAGCACAAAGCTAACATTGTAAAAAGTAGTTTTCCGCGCCAGTTTTTAGTTCTTTCCTGTAAGTGTTGCGGTTGGTTTTCTCAATCAGTAATCGCCGTGTGGAGGTTTGTTATCGAATTTTTATCTTCTCAGTGTTTAAGGCATTTCAGACAAACTGAAGATCAATTTTTGTGAGTAGTATGTCTCTTGGTCGCACTCAATTCTCCGTCCGAAACAGTGAATTATCTCAGGAGTAGCTCATTTGAGAGAGCCGCACCCAGCTACTTATAAACCCCAGCCAATTCATTTGGATTTCATCCAAAGCGATAGTCCTCTCTCGTTCACATCGGTATTTTCTCTTCGAATTTTGATTTCTTCTTTACGATTTTATAATTTACTTCAAGTGAAACTGAGGAATTTGCTAACAAGTCGGACTCCCCATGAAGGAAGTCGTGAAGGTTTTGGCGATGGCGTCGTGTCTTGACCTTGCCGTTTAATTAGATCTCAATTTCTTCTTCTGAACACACAGCACCAACTGTCTTTAAATAGATCTAGATGTAATGGCATGAACTCTAGATGGATGTACTCTAAATTGGTTATTGCTTATAAATTAAATCGTGTGTGGTTCTGGGAAATCCTTATAATCAACACAATTCCCCTCTACGGGGAATGCCGAATCTTCTTCAGTCATAATCAATTGTTTCTTTTATAGCAGAATCGCGTTACTTGACTCCTAGCAAGGACCCGCACTGAGCTTCGTTTTCTCTGACGACTTCCTCCAAGAGTTTAAAGGTCTGTTTTACATTTTTCTACTTTATTTTTAACCATTTAGAGCTCTTTTGTTTTGAGTGCCGGAGTTGTTTTTAAGCTGTGTATTCGTGCGATCTCTTGCAAGAGAACTGCAAGAGGATTGGTTTTAGGAAGCTGCAAAGCGCGTATTGTTGTTCCACCTGACACTAAGAGAATCAAATCTCCCTATTTTCAAATTGTGGTCATTTCACATGATTTTTTATTCAGAGATAAAAAGTGATTCATCTTATCTCAACTCCGCGTTCCACACCTGACACACCTCCGGACGTGCGTACCTAGTACAGACATTACAACTTCCTATAAACAGACTTCGTAAATTTGAACAGCTGAAACCGCGGTGTTCCTCTCTTCTTTTTAGTTTTATTCTGTAATCATCTGCACTCGGAAAGAGGTTTGTAATTTTACATTACACATTAGCCAAATCTCATTAACTCCATGACCATACACCTTTCCAAATATTGCCCGTCTAATCATTGTATAGTTAGTGCCTCCCTTAAGCATTTGCAACTATTTTGATTTGTATATAGAAGACTGTTTAGCAGTTTCCATTACTAAAATGTCTCCTAAACAACACGTGATACCAAGAGAGGATAAAGGGGACAGAGAAGGCATCCTCCATACACACCCTATTCCATAGGTAATTCGTCTTGAGTTATTTTTAAGACCACATTTCCCAAGGGGGGATTAGACAACAGCCAATCACATAGCGCGAATGTGTTCCGCGTGGATGAACCACGCTCAGAGCCACGCGTCCTTCACGAATTGAGGCAGAAAAAAAAGGCGGAAGACGCGGAGAGCAATATTGCTTTTCGTTTTGTCGACGAAAACGACTAAAGAGAGATTTCTGCTAAAGCTGTGTCAGCGAAACGGAAATTAAAAAAGAATCGCCCTTCCTCTCTTGTATAGAGCTAACAGTACAGCAGGGAAATCCTTAACACAGTGAATATTCTCTCAGGATCATTTATAATTTACAGTTTGAAGAAAGCAATTTCTGGTTTGATATTTATTCTTTTATTAGTCTTTTATTATTCAACAAAAATAACACTTGGCGTCCTATAATAATAATAATAATAATAATAATGATAATAATTTAATAACTTCTAGAGCGCTCTTTACATTCACTGATCAACAGCGCTCAACAACTTAAAAAAACTACAATAAAATTCAAATTTGTAAAACTAATTACATGACATGAATATTACTTGCTACTTGCTTTATTGTACAAACGACCTGTTTCAATAGACCGGCGAAATTTCTCATTTTATTAAAGCACTGAGGTTACGATATCTTCGAGTTAAGCTGATTTCACGGGTTGTCAAAGAGTCGAGCGATTCCCTTTTCCCAGGTGAGCGCCGACTCATTTCGCTTCAATATTCAGAAATGCTCTCGATCTCTCTACGCTTTCATTGCCTTTCACCCGACATGTTTTGCATGGCGTTTAGTCAAGCGAAACCTCCTCGAAACATCCAAGCAGCGCGCGAGCTAACTTTATCCCGATTCTAAAAATAACTCGAGACGAATTACCAATGGAATAGGGTGTGTAAGGGGGATGCCTTCTCTGTCCTCTTTATCCTCTCTTGGTGATACATGTTCTGATCTCCCCCACCCCCATCCTTAACAAAAAATTTTCAGATCAACACTGAAGACTACGTACAAAAATATGACCATCTAAAGGCAAGGTTCATCATTGTAACTTACCACATAAAAGTCTTTTGGTTGTTTGCCATCGACTGATTCTGTTCTGAATACTGAGGTCACACAAACAACGCTACGTTTAGAAAGAGCCCGCCCTTTCCCATCCAAGAAAACCCAAGTAGCAATTTCGCCAACGGACATAAAAAAAGGACCGTAAAAAAAGGACCGCGTCAAATAGTTCATAAAATCACACAAACGCCTCACGACACCTTTACTTCACTCTTTCTTCAATAAACTTATTTTTTAAGGATAAATGACGTCAGAATGCGCGTTTACAAGCATAGTAGGCTTATGAAAAGAAAATTTAACCAATGCACATGAAAGCGCCTAAGACGGGGACTAGGGGGAGTTAGGAACATCGTACGTATCGCTGAAAAAATATTGGCTAGTTCTCTGAATAGACATAATTATAAACGTTTTTGTTCAGTAAGGAGCTGTTAGATCAGGGAAAAGCGACATAAGGTAGATCACGTCAGAATACGGCGCAGGACTAGCCTCTCAAAAATCGATAAGCCTGCAAGACCAATCATTATGTGAAACAAAGAAAAATTCCGTGAGGGAAAAACTTATGGCTAGGGAAAAGACTCGAAGGTAGAAAGTTAGGATCGTAGCTTCTTTTCAGGTAACATTTCCTCAGGCCCGTACATGCGTTAAGAAAATCCATAAAGGTTAACAAAAAACGACCTTCTCCATGGCTGAAAAAAAATTAATTGACTGGACAGTGCTCTAAAAATCGATAAGCGACGATTATTTTTCTATATATTTAAAAGAAAAGCTATGATGACTTCAGCCGTGCTCCCATAAAGACCAAAGAAGCATATATCACTTAGGCACCAAGCCAAGGGAAAATGGAGCAAAAATTTCCAATTTTTCCCTTGACGAAAGGACTATGTTACCTGTTTGACTTTATAGCGGAGCTCTCGCGCGCGAAGCGCGCAGCGGAGCACCAAGGGTGAAAAAATGTGGTAAACTACCCATCCGAGAAAATTTGGTAATCACGTGACCGTACGCCGACCGACCGCCCGCCCGCCCGACCGTACGTCCGCACCACAGACATACCAATGTAAAATAATTCAATTAACAGGTGTGGCAACCCAAATGCAACTCAAGGTTTTATTTGGAAAGAAATCGCATGGCCGCCCGGACTTTTAGAAAGAAAAAACAACAACAAAGTCGTGTCTTTTTCAACGTTATTTTTGATGTTTACACTCACGTGGATAACAGAGAAACTGATCTAGAGCTAGTTTCTGAGAACAAAAGAGAAGAATTTTGTAGGAAGAAAAACATGAAAATTCAAAGCGGCTGTGAGACAATGAGAAATGCTAGTGGCCAGCAAGGTGAAACTGAGTGGCAGTGAAAAATAAAAGCGAACATCAACACAGGAGACAATTGGGTAAGAATTCCTCCATAAAAATAATGTGCAACTAGGAAGTTTGACGTCTAGTCCTACAAAACAGCGTTGTAGTTGTGCAAAACAACGGCAAAGAAGGACGATAAGACGATAAGGATAAGAAAAAAAAGTGTGCTGCACGTGTAATTTGTTTTTTTTGCTAATTAGATCTATTGATGCCATTTCCATTGGCCTCCCCGTTTAGCATTAGACGATTTAAGTTTTTTTGTTTACAAGTTTTATTAACAAGAGCTTCGCTTTTAGCCCTGGCTAAATCTATATATTAAAAAGTGACATAAGGCGATCTAAGGCGACTTAAGGCGATTTTAGGCGACTTAAGGCGACTTTGGGCGACTTTAGGCGACTTAAGGTCCCAGAGTAGGCCTATTAAGTTTAGCACAGAAAGGTTTTCTGTTTCATAAATCTAAGCGGATAAGACAAAGGCAGTTTATTTCATGCATGTACTTTGTGTACATCACAGGTCTGCAAACTCTTTTGTTTTACCACAGTTATTACGCCGGGAAAATTCTTCTGCAGACGAACAGGTTCAATCATCGCAGGTTTAATTTGAAGAATGAAGAAGTCTCACTACAGTTGCGGAGAATTTTTAGGTATCTACATAGTGTTAGCAATTTTAAGCCTGAGAACAGGTCAGGGCGAGATCCAGGACTGTCCACCTTGTAGGTGTAGTATTCATGATCCTGCGACTCAACGTGTAGCGGCATTTTGTCGATACAAAAGTGGGCAGAAGTTGTCAAAAATCCCGATGAATTTTCCATCAGATCTCATTGTTTTAATAATGACTTCGCAACAAGTCCGTGAGTTAGACACAACTTCCCTGAAAAATTACTCCAATCTAGAGAAGTTGTATTTGGATGGAAATAATCTCAAAACGATACGAGCGGGAGCGTTCTCTAAGCAGCAACATCTAACTTTGCTTTACCTCAAAGATAATAAACTTGGCAACATCAGTGCAGAAACGTTTCGAGGACTTGGGTCTTTAACAAGCCTCCAGTTGCGCCAAAACAAGCTTCAGAAGATTTATCGAGGAGGTTTCTCCTTCATGCCAATGATAGAGGACATAGACCTTAGTTTCAACGAAATAAGCGACTTAGAGGAAGGTGCTTTTGATAGGTTGGATCACTTGAAAACTCTTTTATTAAACAGAAATAAACTAAAAAGAATACATAGCAGCACTTTGGGGAACCTGATGTCTCTAACGCGACTTGAGCTGGCTTCGAATCAGATCCAAGCAATCGAAGAAGGTGTTTTCAGCTGTTCGCCCCTTGTGAAGACACTTGTTCTCAAGGCTAACAAGTTACATGGAATTCCCAAAGAAATTTTTTTGGATCTACAGTTTTTAGATCACCTTGATATGAGCCAAAATCCAGTATATTATATTGAGTCGGATGCTTTAATGGGCCTACGAAGTTTAAAGACGATAAAATTAAACGACTGCAACATTTCCGG